>NW_010972621.1:1250248-1251772 GCF_000737465.1 Haliaeetus leucocephalus
CAGCTACTAGGAAGACAGTTAACTCTATCCTAGCTGAAACTAGGACAGTCCACTGTAAGTTTAAAATTATTAAAATTGCATCAGTTTTTGCCAGTGGGTGTATCTGTTTCATGAGAACTTTGCAGGGGTCCTTTGCAGGCATCATTTGTTCATATACTAAACTCTGATCTAAAACCTATGAAACTGCACTTAACACTGTGCTGTGTCCTTGGGTATTTTGCATGTTCCAAGCACCTTGCTATTCAATTGCTACTGCCACTGCACAATTACATGGCTTCTGGCTTGATTTTGTCTCCTGTGAGACTGGTTCATAACACAGTATGATGAGCACAGATTCACTTGCAAAAGAAAATGTAGGCACACAGTCAGATAACTTCATGCTTAGACTTAACAGTAATGTTTTTAGGTGATCTTTGTAAGTCTAAATTCCTTTTTTTTTTTGAGAGGGAATGAGGCTTTTACACACTTAAGAAATATCATGCATGATGTTTAAGTGACTCAAGGTAACAACTGAAAAGAAACAGAGGTTCTAGCTCCCATCACATTCAAAATAAAATTTAACCCTTTTGGTTTGTAGAACTGAATGGAGTACTTGTCAAAATTTGACCTTATGTCTTTGGAGCTGATGAGATTTGACCTTGAACATTTTGTCTCCCTATATTACCATTTTGCACCCATTTCATGAGTAAATTACAAATCTGTAGGAATCTATATCTATGCATTCTATATCAGACATTCACAATGGTTTCTTGTGTTTGATCACAATATAGAATGATTTAGAACATGCTAGAATTCCATAATTAATCCTCACAAAACCAAAACAAAAGCAAAACCCAACAAAACAAAAATCCAAAACAAACAAACTAAACCCAAGAACATGCTTATTTGTATATTCTGAAAATAAATAATATTTTAAAGATAAGGTTTCATTAAGACAGCAGATGTAAATCCCAATTGCTTCTTTGCAGGTGCCGCTGTTTTATCCGTGATTAGGATTTTTTTTTTAACCCAATGTGTGTAAACTACACATTTTCTTCAAGTTTAAGATTGAGTTTGAAGAGTGGTTTAGCCTGAATAATAAGAAGTTATCATAATTACTCTTATGCCTGAATCATCTAACAGAAGTGCAGTAGGAGTATGCAGAATAACACTTATGTTTACATTTCCCAGTTTTGTACTAATCATTATAAATTCCTGGAGACAAGACCAAGGAAAGAAAATATTCATTTCATTCACTCCATTGATATATCTAAATGTACAAGCATTTTTTGAGATATGATTGAGATTTTAATGTGTAATAGCTTTTAATAATTTAAATACTTCCACACATTTCTAGTGTCTCAATTTCCTTTTTCATTGCCCACTTACAAAAACATGATTTTTATCTGCTCTTACAGTACATCAGAAGTGCTATTCACTGATGAGGACACTGAATGGGATATTGGTTCAATTGGAGAGTAGGGTATTCATCTTTCAGCCCACTGTACTTTTTCTGTGATGGAGACACTGATTTTTAAAAGAAGT
>NW_010972621.1:1251782-1252343 GCF_000737465.1 Haliaeetus leucocephalus
TGTAAGAGACTGTAAGAGACTGTGTTGGACTATATTTGTCTCGACTTTGCTGACCATTTGCTAGCCTCAGCATCCTGTTGCTGTGGGGAGTACTTGCTGAAGGCCCTGAAGAAATCGCCATATCCGCCTGAAGCTAGCAGTCTCTGTGGGAATGGCTGAACTCTTTGGAAAAGCTGTGTACTCCTCCCTTGAAAAAGGAACTGCAAGGGACTGGAAAAAGGAACTGAAAGGAACTGCAAGGGATTGATAATCAGCGCTTGAAACTGGGACTTGGTCATCGTCTGTCTGCTACAACCTGGAACTTGGACCCCCATCACCTGCACCGAGACCGAGTCAACGGGACGTTGCTGGCTTCGTGGTGGTGGTAACTAGTCTTGCTGCGTCTCTCCTGTTTTCTTGCTTAGGCCTGCCTCTTTTTCCTTTCTTCCCTCTGTCCTGTCACTATTATCAGTTGTTATAGGAAATAAAACTTGTAAGGTTGTACGGCATCTGACCTCGTTTGTGTCTTAATCTCGCTCTTGGGATCGTTTAAGAACTCTCCCCGATATTGGATCGGGACAG
>NW_010972621.1:1252353-1265161 GCF_000737465.1 Haliaeetus leucocephalus
AGAAGTGAAGCACCACTCTAAGTTTCCCACCAGAGAGGTTAAGCTAAAATTCCTAAAATAATTATAAAGTGTAATTTTTTTATCCATCTCTGCTAAAATTCCCCAAAGGAGTTTGCAACTGCCATAATAAGCATTTAACAAACAGCTTGGCATTGTATTTAATGACTGACTTTATTAACTCCCTCTGCCTGAATTCATTGCCACTTGGGACTACCTCTATACTGCTAAAGTAAACAAAGCCAGTCCACGGCATGGCAGGGACTTAGGCACTTCCCCAAGTCGGCTGGATTTTTAACATGGTTCCCAGCATAATATTGGTCCATGCTAATGAACACTTACCCAGGAATAACTCAGGAATTAGTAAAGATTAAGAAATGTTTCCGTCAACCAATTTGGATGTGACCACCCTGTTTTGGAAGGTTTATGGATGCAAGCCATGGTTTGCCAGCAGGCCTCCAAGCCAGAAAATTGTCTATTGCACATTTCAGTTGCTAATATTTTCATAAACAACCAAATTGGAAATAGCTCAATGAGTCCTCATCATTACTGTGTCTTTTTGTATGAGACTGTTTCAGGGTGGTTTCGAGGATTCCCGAGAAGGCGAACACACACACACTGACGATAAGGGAAAAAGCAAGCATTTATTAACTACAGACATGCGTTATACTAAAGGTATCTTGTAAAGCAAACTAACATACTGACCCGAGGACCATGAGGAAGATGGACCATCCATAAATACTTGTGCCATCTTGCGCCGCGAGCTCAGCCCAGCAATCAGTAGGTGCCAGCTTTACGTGGGCATCCCCACAGAGGCAGTGGTGGCCTCGCCGTACACCAGCCCAATGCTCTTCAGGAAATCCCGGTATTTATACATTTGTGGAGGAACGGGTTTCAGCACACGTGGCCAGTGGGTGCCTAAACAAGCTTCAGTTGTAACATAGGGAGTCTACGACACGTGCGCTCGCTAGCCAGGCACGCTGCATGAGCCATAGCCATCCTGTCTATTGGCTCATGGGCTTTGTACACGCGGCATATTGTCATAATCCAGCAGTCATGCACCAACCATGCTCACAGCTGTACCATGCAACAGCCCGCAGCATGTCCTCCCCCAGTATCACTCAACTTTCTTATCTCCATGGTCAGAATTCCAAGCAACAGGCAAAAAACCATCCATTTTCTGTGCTGACTGCGTTTTTCTCGGCTATCCACTTCTCCCCCAGTGTTCATCCACAGACCAAAATCCCATCTTTTAACTCCTCCGTATACAGAGACCTAGAAATGACTGCTTTCTATTTCAAACATTTTAAGACCAGCTTGGTACATGGCACAGTGACTCATGTGTTCTTCACAGGACTGTAGCCAGAAAGGCTTTTTTTCTATTTAGGTTTTACGCACAGAAAATAGTGACTAGAGCCAGACAGAATCTCTATGTAAAATAGTACAGATAAGGTAGATGGGAGGCAGCAGAAGAGTGCTGTGCCTTACACATAATGCATCAGGGGTGCAGCGGTGGCAATCTAGAGATACTGGAATGTCCACCAGTGCAGACAGGATAAGGTCTCATTGGAGATCTTTTTGAACAGCCTGAAAGAAAAATATAAAAATGGCCATCAAGTGCAATAACCTTCTTTGCCATTACTACAGTTTCTGAAAAAATATTGTGAGAACTCCAAGGTTAAAGGACAAAGATGTATTTTAAAATCAGGCAATTCATTCAGTGTTTCATGGCAGAGCCTGTTTTCACATCCTGAATCTGCACATGTGCATGAGCAATTACACTGGCGCTAATTGTGAACACATTCCAGCTTGCAGTATGAGGTATTTTTTTACCCTGATTTAGAAAAAATAGCAATCTAAAATGCTTTCTTTCACTATATTCTAATTTAGTAGAGCAAAATTAGTTTTAAAAGAAACATTTATAATTTGAAGTATCAACAATTATGTTTACATATTACTAGAATATATTCTGTCTCAAACTGGCATTTTTATTTATGCAATGTTTTGATTAAATTGAATTAAATTTTATTTTTTCTGATCAGACAATCAGGATGTGCACAAGAGAAAGAACCCATTATGAGTGTTCTATACGTTTAATAGGCATTAGAGCACTGTGCAAGGATGTCATGGTTTAAGCCCAACTGTCAACAAAGCAGCACAAGGCCTCTCACTCACTCTTCGCCCCCCCCCCCCGCAGTGGGATGGGGAGAAGAAAATATAAAGAAAAGCTCAACGGTCAAGTCAAGGACAGGGAGGGATAGCTCACTAATTACGGTCACCAGCAAAAAAAACCCCTCAACTTGGGGAAAAAACAAAGTCAATTTTATTCACTACCAATCAAATCAAAACATGGATAATGAGAAGTAAAACCAAATCTTAAAACACCTTCCCCCCAACCCTCCCTCCTTCCCAGGCTCAACTCCACTCCTGATTTTCTCCACCTCCTCCCCCCAGCAACACAGGGGGACAGGGAATGGGGGTTGGGGTCAATTTATCACACGTTGTCTCTGCCGCTCCTTCCTCCTCAGGGGGAGGACTCTTCACTCTTCCCCTGCTCCAGCATGCGCTCCATCCCATGGGAGAAAGTTCTCCACAAACTTCTCCAGCATGAGTCCTTCTCACGGGCTGCAGTCCTTCATGAACTGCTCCAGTATGGGTTCTTTCCATGGGCTGCAGTCCTTCAGTCACAGGCTGCTCCAGCAAGGACTTCCCCATGGAGTCACGGCCATCTTCGGGGGCACCCACCTGCTCTGGCATGGGGTCCTCCATGGGCTGCATGTGAGCATCTGCTCCCCCGCTCACCTCCATGGGCTGCAGGAGCATCCCCGCCTCTGGCGCACCTCCTCCCCCTCCTTCTTCACTGACCTTGGTGTCTGCAGAGGAGTTCCTCTTACATCCCACTCCCCTCTCTGCTGCAGGTTTCCCTTCTTAAATCTGTTCTCCCAGAGGCGCTACCGCGGTCACTGATTGTCTCGGCCTTGGACAGAGGCGGGTTTGACTTGGAGCTGGGGAAGTTTCTAGCAGCTTCTCACAGGAGCCACCCCTGCAGCCCCTCCCCTGCTACCAAAACTCTGCCACGCAGACCCAAAACAAATGAATAATAATTTATGTTACATCCTGCAAACTGATGGGTGAAGTTCGTCCCTGACATACAGCCACTGATGTCAGTGGCATTATACCCAGGTTCGATACAGCCTGTAATGTCTTAGTTTGAGTAATTTTTTAGCCCAGTCTGATTCCATCCTTAGTTATGTGATTATTCACTGAGTTTGCACTAATGAAGGCTGGCGAAAAACCATGTGTGTAATGGAGTGGATTAACCTAACCAATGAATGCATTGTAAAAATTATTATTAAGAGGCATGTAATCACATAGAAATTTTACACAGTTGCCTGGATTGGGGTAATATGCTACCATAAAGAGACAAGAATCCTACAGTACAGTTGAGCAGCATGGACTATTGGCCTCAGTAGGCCTCAGAGAGAAGGCAGAGATTACCAGGTGAGACTTCTACCCGTGGGTTCTCAGATCTGTGCCCAGCTGCCACCTGGACTGTGCCACTTGGTGTTAGGCCTCAGAGCTGGGAGTGACTGGGATTTTGGGACTGCACTGACAGAAACTGAGTACTTGGGAGAAGTCCTCTGTTTCAGAGTCACAGGGTGTCTGCGACCTTCTCACTACAGCAGTCTGGCAGGGAGGGGCTGGCTGCTTCCATCAAAGAATGTGCAAGCCCTCCTCTTCTTAGGTGCTTTACTGGTGGTTTATTGGACACTTTCTGAAATATAATTAGGATAACTCTTTCTCATACTATTTTGGGAAGCACAGATTTTAGAGGAACAATATCACTGGAGTAACTTATAGCCTGGTAGGCTCTCATATAAACTCAAAATTTGTGAGCTGGAACTGATATTCTTTCTATAGCTGGATGTCTACTTTCTCAACATAGATGCTAGTTGTAAACAGGTATGCAGAAAATTTCAGTCCAGGAAGTGAGATGTTGGAGGGAGCTTTACACGTATGAGCACCTTCATCAATTTGCTAATTCAAGTACTAACAGAAGTAAGGATACAGTTCAATGATCTTTGACTAATAGTCAGAGTACTTAGGAACATTGGTCCATGCCAAAGCTCTAGTCAAGTGCATTTTTCTTGCTATTATGCCTCAGGTGCCTAACTTACAAGTACTATAATTACTGTCAGGTTTTGGTTCCAAAGCATAAACACGGAACTCGCTTTAAGTAACAAATGTTCAAATACAGTTATCTTTTTTTTTTTTTTCCAGAGACTTTATAACCCAAATAACATAGGGGAAGAATCAATTTAATTGTTAAATTTATTCCAGAACAGAAAACATATTGTAATATTTTTAAGTTACCTTTCCAGTACCAAATTTTCTAACTGGCAGTCTGCTTGTACTGAGTTTTCCTATAAACCAGCAAAATGGGGTACACACATGGACAAATAAGTAATGAGAATAACAGCACTTAAATTGCAACTCAGATGGCAAAAGTTTCCACACATTTGTATGCCAGAATATCTACAGATATTATGGCACCATGGCAATCAAAATTTATAGTTACCAGTGACAGTCAGCATCACATGCATTTGACTTGGAATAAATCCTTAAAATTAACTACCAGACAATGGCTGTCCAAGTTCCTGAATGCAGTTAAATGCATGAGTCTAAACCCATGTAGTTCTCAGGATCATGTGCATATGTAAGAAGCCATTGGACACCATCATATTATATTTCAAGGGGAAGTGATAGTCCTGTTCTGTTCATTACTAAGGGGACTTCTAGTTTTTTCTCAAGATGGTACTAACTATGATACTTGAAAGAACATGTGAAACTGATCTTAATCATTCAGAAAAATCTCAGTTAGGATCAAACATAAGTTATCATACTATTCTTATTTCCTCTTGGTTATCTGAAATATAAAATCACTTGATACAAGCTTTTTTTTTTTTCTTTATAAAACTACTGTTAAATTTATAACAATAAATAAAAAAAATCTGGTTTGAAAGAAATTATGTATCCAAATGTGGGCAAGGGTAGTTGTGTTTTGAATGAATTGTTTCTTTGCCTAAAAAAAGAAACATCTTCAATACCTTTTCATTGACCTACAACATCATTCCAGATTAGTAAATGTAAAACCAGCAATTTAATCGTGTTTTACCCTTGATAATAAGTTCTTATCTAATGGTGGCTTTATGGATGTAATTTGAAAGGAAGACATTCATTAACATTTAGCCTCATTGAACTCATAAAGAAATGCATTAAGTTTTGATAAATATTCAAATTTTTCTAAACTACTCATCTTGTTCTCTTGTTGATTACTATCTATTTGAATATAAAAAGCATAGAATGAAAGCTAGAGAAAACTAGAGAGAAATAATTGTGATTTATTATTCTCACACGATGTATTTAATTTCCTAGCTACATAAAAAAAATATTTTCAAGCCACTATGTCTTAAATAAATAGGGTTTTCCAGAAGTTTAATAGTCTTTGAAAAATAATACATATAACTCCTTTCCAAGAATGCTATTAGGATTGAAAAGTGATTATACAGTCAGGAAATTCCAGAATTAAAATTGTCTGAGGAACTCAGAAGCAATTCCCCTGTGCATTTTCATTATGTCACAGTTATCTGACAAACTGTTATTTTTCTTACAGGGTCCATTTCTTCTCTGGTGCACAGGAAGGATAAGCAAGAGGAGGTGTGTTTTGTTCTTGCTAGTTAGTGAGTGGTATGTTTTTTCTTACATCATAGTGTTCTCTGAAGATGGAGTTCTTCGCTTCCTCATAAACTTATTAGTGGCTTTCATCATTGGTGTGACCTTATGATTACAAGTGTGAAAATATTTGACACCCTTAATATTTTGTGAAATGATAAGGTTCTACAGCTTCATTTTATGGATGAGGATCAGATGTGCAGATTAGAGACACATTGTCCTGTTCTGAGCACCCAACAGGTGGCATGTGAAGGTATTTTTCAGGATTTTGCATGTTCCCCTTTCTGCCTCCTCCCTCCAAGAAGTTTCCATTGTATATTTAAAGCTGAAGGTGTGAATGTACTGTATTTTTGCAATTCAAATACCAAGGAGTGGTATAACATGTTCCCAGAAAAAGAACAGGACTGCATGAGTGAACATGTATGACACACTTGATTTAAGTGATATTCCCAGCTCAGTAACTGAATGGAAAAATGAATGGCAATCTGTTGGCAAAATATCCACTGGTTTCTGTCAAGATAAGCTCCTTTCTTTCCTTGTAATTCCTTCCTTGTGCACATTTCATGTTCCGCAACAACTGAAGTAGGACTGTAGCAGTAACACCCTCCTCTTTCTGGTCCAGTTATTTTTCTGCTTAGTCTGAAGCAGGCAGTTCTTCAAAAAAATATTTTAATCCTAAGTGGTTCCTATGAGGTATTCAGTAACATGACGAGAGAAAAAGCTTCCTGATCTCAGACCCAGGTCAAATGTGAACACATACACAGAAAACTTTGTAATTCAGCCAAACACCAGCAGATCTTTCTGGACAGAATAGAAGGCACAGCTTTCTCACACTGACACTGCGACATTTCAGATTCTGCACTTCTAATTTTGGGCATGCAGCTCTTTAAAAGAAAAATACACCAGCATGTTTTAAGCCGATGGTAAAACAAACTATTTTTTCCTTACTTTTGTTCAGAGAACGACTTGAACTGTTTTGGCTGATATTTTCCAAGAATATTCCACCCTAGTCAGTGACTCAGTGTAGAAACTGCTTTCCCAAGATACCAAGTTTCATACATTTGTGAAATCTTAAGACAATGTAGAAATGCTACTAGGCCTTCTACAATACTGTAATGCACTTTCAGAATTTTGTGCTGTCAGCAGAATTTACTGTATCAGATGTAATCAAACTCTTACTGATCTTTTACCATATTTATATTACTAACTTCTGTTGAACTTGAATTTTGTGTACTCAGATTTGTATATTGCTTCTGGCTTTCTTCTGGCTCAAAAAGAATCACCCAAATATTCTTCAATTTGCTCTATGAATTTTAAGTGAAAATAATATTCAAGCATTTATAAAGCAGAAAATGGATTGAAAAGTAATATTAATATAAAGCTGTATTTTGCAAGGGCTAGGAGGTTACGTGGCAAATTAATGTAGTTTTCTATGGAATAGAAAAGAACAGAAAGTACATTAATCCCATAGAAAAGATGAAAACTACCTCTGATATGGGAAAAGATGGCTAATCAGGCTATTCCTACTTTATAGACAAACGCAGCATCGCTGCAAAATCTCCAATAGCTCAAAATTCACTAAGAATTCAAGATATACACCTCCACAAGAGTTAGAAGGAAACTAGAGTGGAAAACCAAAACTCTAAAATTGTCTGGGAAAAAAAAAAAAAATTAAAATACTTTGTTTTAATGACATCAGAGAAATATATGAAGGAAACAACAAGACTGGATTGCCTGGTAGCCATCACCTATGTGCAGCTTTACAATGACAACAAAATTTAGGGAGCTAGTTTTTGCTTCAATGACTATACAAGCAATTGACATTCCAATTACAGTTCATTCCAAAACTAAAAAAAACAAACAAACAAACAAAAGAGAACATATTTTCAGTTCTGATAATGCCCAAAACTTTACTATGGTAGATTTATGTAAAAATAAAACCAACCAAAACCCCAACTATTTCATATAGTTTGAAACATTTTCTTTTAGTTTATTCCTCACATTAAAAAGAGAATTTTAAAGATGCCTCAATGACTGTCTTAAGGGGTAAAATGTAACCAGTTCTGCTGAAAACACTGGTGTTTTCCTTAAGATATACTTTTTTTTTCCAGTGTATATTTGTCTTTCTATGAATGTTCTTGTGGCAGGGGGGGAATTTTTATTTACCTTTCACTTTGAAGTGTATCACTTAGAAATATTACCAGGTCTCATGATAGACAATTTCTCAGTAAGAGACTTTTATTAATAAAAAACCAAACCATGTCATACAGTGTTGTCACTCCTGTTAACTGAGAGAAGAAAGCTAATATGAGATGTATGGAAGAGCATCTATTTGTTTAGTGGGAAAGTAAGTGACCTGGTATATTATAACTGCCTTTCTGTGGGGTTTAACTTTCTGAATATCTAAATCTGGCTTACCTTGCTCTCTTTTACTTCTTTGTGCAGGAAATTAATAATTAGCTGTAGAATATTAGCCACCACAAGATTTCAGCTACTTTGCAGCTACATGCTTAGATGAGTACATGGTGGGACAGTGTCATGGGTCAACCTTAGCAGGCAGCAAAGCACCAGAGAGCTGCCTGCTCACTCCCTCTCAGTGTGGGGAGAGAGTCAGAAAGGGAAAACCGAGACAACTTGTGGGTTGAGGTGAAGACAGTTTAATAGGTGAAGCAAAAGCTGTGCACGCAAGTAAATCAAAACAAGGAATTCATTCACCACTTCCCATCGGCAGGCAGGTGTTCAGCCATCTCCAGTAAAGCAGGGCTCCATTCCGCATAATGGTTACTTGGGAAGACAAACACAGTAATTTTGAATGTCCTCCACTTCCTCTTCCTTTTCCCCAGCTTTTATTGCTGAGCATGACGTCTTATTATACAGGATATCCCTCTGGTTAGTGGGGGTCAGCTGCAGTCAGCTGTATCCCCTCCCAACTTCTTGTGCACCCCCAGCCTTCTCACTGGCGGGGTGGTTTGAGAAGCAGAAAAGGCCCTGACACTGTGTAAGCACTGCTCAGCAATAGCTAAAACATGCATGTGTTTTCAACACCATTTTCATTACAAATCCAAACATAGTTCAGTCAACCTATAGATGGTGTTCGTGTTGAGCAGAAATGTGTATATATCATAGAAACTCATGCTAAATTCTAGCTAGTATCCATCTCTTTACTGAAAAAGAAGAGAAAGATTTCCATCTAGAATGACCAGGTCTAGTTACCTGGGTCGTGCTGAGGGTATTATGCAGCTGTGACATACACTGACTGTTCAAGATACAGCATAGCTATATCTTGATCTTATGTTCACATCCAAACCAGGCCCATCTGGAAAACTAATTTTGCCATAACATATTCTGACAGTGGTGAGTAGGCAGAAAAATCCTGTTTCAGCCTAAAATGATGATGAGCCTCAGGCTGTGAGCAAGAGTGACAGGAAGCAGCAGGAGAGTGGGTCAGGATTTGGGACTGTTTTTAAAGATTGGAAACTCACAGTTACTTTATCAATAACTGAGATCAATTACAACACAAATTATTGACTGAAAAAGTCCTCTGCTAATCTAACATACCTTGTTTTCTTCACTTTCCAAGAATCGATCTACGGGTCCAAAGTCACCACAGCCTACATGATGTTTAGGGTGAGGATGAGGGCAAGCATGAAGAGGAGATCATGGATGAGCTATGACCCAGCACAGAAAGCCTGACATCAGCTTCATGATCTGCTACAGCCAGCATATCTCAGTTTCCAAGGAAAAGAGCCCAGACAAGGTCTAGTTATGGAATTCAGAGTTAGGGTCCCCAAAATAAAAGCTGTAGCATTTTTGCTTAAACCTAGGTGGCCTGGGAGCCTGTGGATCTCATGTCATTTTTCTGTGGATGAATTTTGGGTGAGCCTGGAACAGCTGTACATCAGTCCACTGTGGCAGGGGACCAGGCTCTCCTGTGCCTGTTATCCCTTGGGGACACGTTTATATTCAAGAGCTGCCACTAGCTCAAACAGAGAGGAGATCCTAGCCCATGCTTCAGTTTTGATCTGTACAGTCACTTTTGTGCTGCAAAGCAGAGGGGAGCATCTGGCCTTTGCTAAACAAAGAACTGGAGTTTCTGTATTTGCTTTGAGGCCAGCCATCTCATTTTAAACTCATTGCAGATGATGCAGTGTTGGAAATATTCTCAGGAGAGGATCATCTGATCTGAACTGCTGGAGCCCTGGCTAGTTTTCCGTATGGGATGACTCTCTTCTTGTAGATTGCCAAATTTAGAAGTGATCCCAGTACACATTTTAATTTATTTCTCTTGAAGATTCTTAAACTTTTTCTATTTGGCATGAAAATGAAAATAAATTATGTATTGAAAGAGTGTTTGGCTCTTGGACTTTCAGACACGGCCACTGCAAAAAGCCTGTGTTCACTATCTATCTGCCACAGTCTCAGACTATACCAGAAAAAATCTGTTCTGCTCAGAGCTCACTGATATACTAATGGGTTTTAGAACTGCGTCTTTTTGCTTTTGCTGGATTAAATAAATGAATTAATGAGTTCTATACTAGAGATGCTCTACTGTGAGTTTGGCCTGAAATAGTAACAACCACAGTGGCACCACTGCCTGCCTGTGCTACTCTGCCTCTGCTCTACTTGACTGTTGGCTTTGCTATGCAGTTCCTGCTCATCCAAGCTGCCTTGCTTGACTGGTTCATAAGTGTCTGATTTGCTCACTATTTACTGGATAAAAACACCATACCACCTTTGCTTTTGCCAGCTGGAAGACTAAGGGAAACACAGAAGCAGTGCATAAGAGGGAAGCTAACAGCTTTTGTGAATAAATGACAGGACCTGTGCTTGTATGGGCCAGAAGCTAGTCTGAAAAGTGTACCTGTAAGTGACTCATTAAATTAAATGTACTTTGTCAGAAGGTCATGGTTTCCAGGTTTTCCCCTATATCATGATGCATGTAGGAACTCAATGAAGAGTTTAATTAGGAAAACAGAAGTTCAGTCATAATGAAAAGCAGTTGCATGCAATTTAGCATATATTCATGGACATTATTATATGTACCTGTAGCTGGTGAGTATCTGGCTACAATGCATATATTAGTGCAGAAATTATAAAGCCTAGAGATTGGATATCATTGGATTTTCCTTTATAAGATAATTTTATAATGAGAAAACATATTTTAAGTCAGGAAGTGCACTTTTCATTCCTTGCATTCAGCACTCTGTCTTTGAGAAAGCAATATTAATTGCCCATAAACCAGGAAACACGTTCTGTTTAAAATGCTCAATGCACTTAATTTACAAACAAATTTAGCTGATCTAGGGTCCTGCACAGGGTTTTGACAGCCTCTGTTAAAACCAAAATTCATCTTCCCCCCAAAACAGTTGCTTCTTTATACCACAAACATCCATACAGAAATTTCCTTCCAAATTACATGGGCATTGTTGGGAAAATGGACATTAACACATTAGACAAGATATAGCTCTTAAATCTAATTAATTTGCAACACACAAGAACTGTAATGTGATGAAGTGTGGGAATATGACCTGCCAAAAATACCTACTTCTGGTTCTGAGAGGTCTTGGTTAATTGGAATTTGAAATTGTAAAACACAGTGATGTTCATGCATATTATAAGCCAAATGTGATATGATGGTATTTTAAAATATGTTAGTGTGATGTTTTTTCTTCTTCTCTTTTATTATACACACTTCTGGGGTGTGTGATTTGGAGGAATCCTTCTTATGGCAAATAAAGAAATCCTTCATATGAAATGTACAAACTTTTAGAGTATGTCTCCAAATGTTTCTGAAGTAATCTTTTCCTGTTAGAAGATACTTACTTATTTTGGTGGTCTCCTATAGGCATCTCATGTTGCATTTGTGCCAATAACTTACCTTTTTGGCCCTGGAAACATCTGAGGTACATGTCAATAGACAAGTTACCAAATATAGAACCTTGGTCCCAGCTTGGGGAAACCAGGTGTGCATGGGGGTAAGCATAAAATCATAGAATATCTTGAGTTGGAAGGGACCCCATAAGGATCATTGAGTTCAACTCCCGGCTCCTTGCAGAACTACCTAAAACTAAACCATATGACTAAGAGCGTTGTCCAGATGCTCCTTGAACTCTGACAGGCTTGCTGCCATGACCACTTCCCTGGAGACCCTGTTCCAGTGACAGACCACCTTCTCAATGAATAAACTTCTCCTAATGACCAATCTGAACTTCCGTTGATGCAGCTTCATTCCATCTCCTCGTGTCCTATCACTGGTCACCAGAGAGAGATCAGTACCTCCCCCTCTGCTGCCCCCTGTAGACTTCGAGGAGGTCACCCCTCAGCCTTCTCTTCTCCAAGCTGAACAAACCAAGTGCCCTCAGCCACTCCTCCTAAGTCTTCCCCTCAAGATCTTTTACCATCTTGGTTGCTCTCCTCTGGGCACACTCTGATAGTTTGATGTCCTTCTTATATTGAGGTGCCCAAAACTGCACATGGTACTCCAGGTGGGGCCACACCAGTGCAGTGTAGAGTGGGACAATCACCTCCCTCAACCAGCTAGCTATGCTGTGCTTGATGCACCCCAGGACACAGTTGGCCCTTTTGGCTGCCAGGGCACGCTGTTGCATGTGTCATTCACTGACAAGCTTCAAGCTGGAGCAACCTCTCCATAGAAGACCCATGAAATGGGTACGATGTCCCAGGATCCAGACAGAGGAGGAGGGGATTTTGCTGTCTTTGTTTATGTTTTACGTGAGTCCTGTATGTGTGTGCTTTTGAAGGCAGTGCCTCCTCTGTGGCAGTCTCTGTGACCAGAAGTGTCAGTGTCCTGTGTGCGCCTGCATGTGTGGGTCCCTGGGATAGGTGCTTGGCAAACAGAAAAGTAGCAGTTGCATTCTGCAGCCTGGGCAGAAACCCCAGGTCCCTGGGCACTGGACTGGGCTCCAGCAGCCAGGCAGGAGGGGTCCTAGCCCAGACCAGCCAGCTGAGATGGCCACTCCTAACATCCCTTAACAGAAAGGATAGGCTAGGATAACAGAGAAGGGAATAATAAAGGGGGGGGGGGGGGGGGGGGGGGGAGGAAAAAAAAAAAAAAAAA
>NW_010972621.1:1265171-1267442 GCF_000737465.1 Haliaeetus leucocephalus
GGAGGGGAGCAAAAGAGGAAAAAAAAAACAAAACAAAAAAAAACCCCAAAACCAGAATATAGTGTACTAGTGAGGAGACATGTAATGTAATATAGAAAAGAAAAAAAATACTAGGATTACATTGGTTGAGAACAGATCACTGGTAAAATTCTTGCTCAAATAAACAATGATTTCTTAATGATGTCAGCTGTTCTATGCATTCACCCCAAACTATAGTATTTCTAGGCTAATTCTTCAAGCTTTGGCTTTACTGACTTTGTGGGAATGTTACCTCAGCAAAACATACAGCAAGGTCATCCTTCCTATGATGAGCAGAGGGTTTAAATAGTATTGACTACATCTAAAGTTCCAACTTTATAATTCTCTAAATAACCATATGTTTTGGTAACTTTCACAACTAATTCCACAGAGCAATTAGAAATTCTAAAAAAGTGATCATCATAAATCATGAAGACTACTTAATTAGTACCCATTGTAGATAAGTCTTAAATGACAGGATCTTTCCACAATGCATCATATTAGCGTGAGAAAAATGTTTGCCTTCTGATTTAATGAGCTAGTGGCTCCCCTACTACAGTTCAAGGTGTCAGTTTTCTTCACTCAGCAGCAAAAAGAAGAGAGATTTTTATATTTTGGCTTGTGCTGCTTTCCTCTATCACACAGAACCAAGAAGTAAAAGATGAAATACATATTGTTTCCCGAGTCACAGCCCTATAATTTAAGAGAAGTTTACAATTTAAAAATATCAGTACAGCAACTGAGATGAAGGCTAACTCCCTCTGGAAAATTCTTTCAGTGCTATAGGTGTTATAGGATACTTACAACTAAACAGTCCTGTCTGGATTTCCAATGAAGTATGCTTAAACAATAAAAGCTATCGCATTTTTCCTAGTCAGAGTCCTAATACTCTGTTAACATTACCTGAGAATGTTTTAGCTGAATAAGTAGAATGTTATTTTTCCCTTTTAACTCTAGATTCCATTATGAAAGATCCCACTCCAATTTGTACATTTTTGTTTGTTTGTTAGCGAGAAGATATTATTCAGTTAAAAAGTAATCATGAAGCTATTTCAATTATCTCAGGATCTCTCTGCATAAAGAATATTTAAAACAAGGTTATCTGAAAGCTTTTTTAAACAAAATTTAAAAAATTGTGAAAGTTCCCTTAAAATTTCACTACCAGACTTCCAAGAAGCCACATAAAATTATTTGTGAAAGGTTCTGGAGATATTTTTGTACAATTGTCCTGTTTTTAACACTCTCTCACCTACTCTGTCAACTGCAAACTCTTTAAAGATGTTTTCAAGCTAATTTCCAGGAGAGGATGTTTCTTTCTTATTTTCTATTGTAATTTTTCTTCCCATGTCCACCTGAAACAGATTGATCCTGCCCTAAGGCTCCTTCATTTATTTATGAATGCTCTATCCCCAAACTCATGTAACAGGATATTTTTTACTGTTTTCAGTTAATGAGAATTCCTGAGCAAACATTGCAAAAACTACATTTACTACTCTCCTTGCTCTGTCCATCTCTTTCCCCTTTGCCAATCCGCATAACTATGTAGAACAAAAGAGGTATGGATTTTTTTTTGCTCTTTAGATGGCAGGAATCATCAGGGGAAAGTATTTGCATAGACACAATTCTGGGAAGTATGACACAGAATCGTTCTCAATATAAAGACTATGAAAATTAACATGTAACATGAAATTCATGTTGAATAATGCAAACAATCTTGAAATTATATAAAGCAAAGTATTTTGCTTGTTTTGAGAACCCAAAATGCAACAGAATTCCTAAATCCAGTTGTTTCATTTTTTTGAATTTTAATTGAAAAAAATTTAGTGTCTCAAAGTCTTCTAAATATGAATTTCAGAATAAATTTTACACTCAAATTATCAACTTTTTATCCTACTCCAGAATAAAACCAAATATTGCATATTTGTGAGTTTTCTGAGCCAAGAAACTGACAGCTCTAGTATGCAACTACTAAGAAAACTCAAAGTCCTCAAAAAAGCACAAAACAGCAAATATGAAAAATTTTCTTCTCATTTACAAAGACATTTTTCCTTTCTTCTCAGTCCTTCTGTAAAGGAATTCCCAGCTCCCAATGCAAATAAATTGCACAAATTCAAAAATATAAACTTAACTTGGAAGAACAGTACATTATTGTGCTTGCATGTTTCATTTGTTAAAGAAATGAAGGAGCAGACAATTCTAGCATCTTTGTTTCTTTTCCTTGAAGAGCAACAGTTTTGTAAGCAGAGAATAATA
>NW_010972621.1:1267655-1268033 GCF_000737465.1 Haliaeetus leucocephalus
AGATATGAACATTCAAGATAAAAAGTAGAAATCAGTGCTTCAATGGTATCATTTTCCAAGACTGTAATGAGATTATAATAAAGATTAAAGACAAAGCCTGATAATAATTGTCATCTTGTTGGCCATTTTTTGTTATTGTATTTTACCCAGTAAGACATAAAACTCCTCAAAGGACAGAACCAAAAAGCCTGCTTTATTCAAAAAATTTCAGTCATAAAGAATACAAGGGAAGTCAAGGTGCATGAGTATTTATCAGAGCAGGCTGCTGTTCTCTGAGGCAGAAATGCTGCAAAGACTGCATACTTCTTGGAAGTTTTACTCCTGACTTTATTTTTTTTTTTTTTAATAGTGCACAGTATTTGACAATATATGTGTACA
>NW_010972621.1:1268043-1269081 GCF_000737465.1 Haliaeetus leucocephalus
AGATTTGTTTTTATGTACAAGAGAATATGGTTTTATTTACTAAAACACAATTAGTTCACATTTGAGGAAAGAGCAAACACCTGAGGCTAAGAAGCGTGTATAGAAGACTCCCTCTTCACTACAATATCCGTGCAAGAATATCTTGATGTAGGTATTTGTAAAATTACCCTACAGACTAAATGAGAGCTCATGTTCATAAAAACAAATCTGGGAAAAGCTTAAAGGGCTAAGAATGCTGTGCAGTTACCAGTTTCTATCTACTTGTTATCATAGAGTTTTATCCAAACTTCTGTACATTTGTCCCTTTATACACCTGTTCTTATAGCACAAAGATCACAGTGAGACTCTTTCAGTCCCTTTTCCCAAGTCAACAATACATTCACACAAATCCAGTTTTACAAAATAACATAAAATTTTAAAACATAAAAGTTTCACAGCACCTTATCACTTTACTCCCATACCATCACATTCAAACCAGTTCAGAGGAAGTCTCCCTATAGCTATTTAGAAATCAAGCTACCAATCCTTTTGAATCCGTTATCACAATGTCAGTGAGCAAGAAGATGCTATTACACTCCTCAGACTTCTTTCATCCCTCTTGTGGTTATCTGAGGTGGAGTCTTCTGCCTATACCCAGTTATGCCTTCCTTTTGCAAAACTTCCAGAAAATAAGAAAAGAAGAGCACAGTGATTCACGATGCTGATTACCAGACTTCTGTAACTAGTTTCCCTCTACTCTTAAGCTAGAGAGCCAAAATATAGTCTTAACTTGTATTTAGTTTGTTGTAACAGTCAGGGAAGGCTTTAGAGAAGTGACATTTAATGTCTACAGAAATAACGCATTCTGAGAATTTGAGATGATGGAAATATCCTTTTTATTATTATTGTTCACATTCTTCAGTATATGTCAGGTGTTAGGTCTAATATAATGCTAGTACAGAGTATACTGGCTAATGTAGAGCTTCCCAGTGTACAGACTGGAAATGTGGGCAGATGCTTAGATCTCATTTCATGATTTAAAATCAGCCAACTGTTTTG
>NW_010972621.1:1270693-1271838 GCF_000737465.1 Haliaeetus leucocephalus
CCAACAAGTTATAAAAATAGCAGAAGGATCTTTGTCAGATGATTCCAAAGCTACCATGAAGCCTTATAAATCTCTGTGATACATTTCCTACATTAGCTAGGAGATGAGACTTGGACTAGGAAAAAAAGAATAAATGTGATGCAAGATATGGAGATTTTAAAAGTACCCAAACCAGAAAATGTTTGCAAGAGTCAAGGGGAAGAAGAAAAAAAGCTGCAGTGGAATTCAGTAAGACATGAAAGTGAGGTTTTGAAGAATAAGATTAAATAAAATAGAACAGAATAAGAAAAATATTGACAAAAAAAATTATGAAGGCAATGAAATGCCAAAATCTTTAGGCATAATGAGTGTATTATCATAATAAATTAGAATGAGAATAGAAGCGTAAGTAAAAGACTTGTAAACATGTTCTAAAATAACAACTATGAAGAATAATATCAAATAAGGAAGTAAATAAAATAGGCAGATGCATAAGCAAAAGTATTTAAATGACAATCAACACAGTAGTTATCAAAGAAAACAGTATATTCCTGTTTTTCAGGATTAGAAAACAAAGTCTTGAAGAAGGAAGTTCAAAACATTCACAAAAAAAAGAAAACTATATTCTTCGAGGTGAAACATTTTTATTTAAAAAAATATCTCGGGGATATTTTAAAATAAAATACCTGGATGTGACAGAACAGTAAAAGTCATTCTTTTGTAAATGCAAATGGCTATGAATTAAGTTTTAATTTGTCAGAAGAAATATCTCAAATTTGCCAGACCTGACAGAAAAATTAACATTAAAGAGACACAGAAATTTCCTTTGCTTAGGGTAGATACTTTAGCTATTTTTAAAATATAAAAATAAGGAGAATATCCCCAAAGATGCTGTCTAGAACTTGGCACTAAACCAATCCAGAATCTCCTGGATGTTCAGAAAATTTGTTCATTATAAGACTAGTCTAATAAATTTTTTATGTATCTAGTACTTAAAGCTTTGGGTCAAGACCAGAAGTCAAAACATTGAAATATTAAAGAAACACAGAGAGAGGCTGTATTCATACTATTTGTAACTTAGCAGCAGCCAAAAACTTGAAGTCTTAAGGGAGAACACATGTCATTTCCAGCTCCTGCACTAGACCACAGACGATTTGATGCTTATC
>NW_010972621.1:1272415-1272714 GCF_000737465.1 Haliaeetus leucocephalus
CCACATGAATACCACATGGCTTCAGGACTTCTTAGGAACCTTTTGGATAAAAGAAGAGAACACCTCCTTTGTCTTGTTTATTGCATGAATATGAAAGTGTTGTCTGAACATAAAATGAAAAATAAGACCACCTGCAAGACCATAATAGAATACAAAATACTTTCTCTCTTTTTTCATAGTAATTCTAATCTAACTTTGCCCTTAAAAGCGTTTTATTTTCACCTTCAGTCCCAAAATACTTCATAAGTGTGGTTTAAGGCCAGCTGGCAACAAAGCAGCACAAAGCTGCTCACTCACTC
>NW_010972622.1:0-766 GCF_000737465.1 Haliaeetus leucocephalus
GGCACCGTCAACACGCTGGACACCGTCACGCCGGGCGGCGACAGTCCCGGCGTCACCGGGACGGGTACCGTTGCCGGACTGGGTACCGCCAGGACAGGCGTCACCACTGGACTGGGTACCACCGGAACGGGCATCACCACCGGATGGGGTACCGCCGCCGGGATGGGCATCACTGGCACACGGGGTGATGCCGAGCCGGGCACCAACACGCTGGACACCGCCGTGCCACCCGGGCACAAACGCCGGGCCGGGTACAACCGCCATGAGCTGGCACAACCTGCATGCTGGGCACAACCGCCGGGCCAGGCACCGCCACACCGGGACCTCACCGCCGTGCCAGGCACCAACCGCCATGCTGGTGGCATCGCTGCTGTGACCGGCACTGCCACCCCCGGGCACCACGGTGACAGCCAGGACACCGGTGGGATGGACAACACCCTGCCGGGCACCGCCGGTGCCTACACCGTCACCGCGCCCTGTGACCCCACCTGGCACAGGACCTGGGGACACGCGCGTCCCAGTGTCACCCTCTCATGGTGTCACCCTCTCATGGTGTCACCTTGTTGCGGTGTCACCCTATCACGGTGACCCCCAGTCGCGGTGTCACCATCTCACGGTGTCACCCGGCTGCGGTGTCACCCGGCGCGGCTGATGCGCGCTGCACTGCCCGTGCCCCCCCCGCCGCGGGCACCTCACTTTGCACTGACCCCGCACCCAAAATTTGGGGGATGGGGGGGGACACGACACACGCAATGACTCAACCCCC
>NW_010972622.1:855-1675 GCF_000737465.1 Haliaeetus leucocephalus
GGGTGCTGTGACCCCAGGGTTAGGGGTCCTCAGGATGTCCCATGTCCTCAGAGTTGGGGTCCCCATGGTGGGGTGCAATGTCCCCAGGGGTGGGGGTCTCCAGGGTGACACTCATCCGCAGGGTTGGGGGTCCCCAGGTGTCCCATATCCTGAGGGTTGGGGGGCCCTTGGGTGCCGTGTTCCCAGGGTTTGGGGTCCCCATCGTGTCCCATGTCCTCAGGGTTGGGGGTCTCCAGAGTGACTTGTCCCCAAGGTTGGGGGGGGGTCCCCAGGGTGTCCCATCTTCCCCAGGGTGGAGGTCTCCAGGTTGGGGGGCCCTTGGGTGCCAGGATCCCATGGTGTCCCGTGTGCCCCGGCTTGTGGGTCCCCATGGTGTCCCATGTCCGGGGTCCTGGGGTGCTGTGACCCCAGGGTTAGGGGTCCTCAGGATGTCCCATGTCCCCAGGGTTAGGGGTCCCCACAGTGGGCGACCCCTGGGGTGCCATGTCCCCAGGGTGACACTCATCCCCAGGGTTTGGGGTCCCCATCGTGTCCCGTGTCCTCAGGGTTGGGGGTCCCCAGGGTGACTCTTGTCCCCAGGCTTGGGGGTCCCCAGCTTTGGAGGTCCCTGGGGTGTCCCACAGCCCCAGGCTTGGGGGGGGATGTCCGTGAGGTGCCGCATCCCCAGGGTGACAGTGTCTTCAGAATGGGGGGGTGTCTCTGGGGTGCCCGGGGTGACGCAGTGTCCCCGCGGTGTCCCCAGAGCCAGGCGGCAGCGCACTACCAGGGGAACCGGCACGCGCGGCGCCTGAAGGGGCTGGAGGCCGCCCGCGCCCGCCGG
>NW_010972622.1:7203-8535 GCF_000737465.1 Haliaeetus leucocephalus
CCCCCCAGGACCCCAGGTGCCACCCCTCTAGGACAACAGGTGCCCCCCAGGAGCCTGTGTGCCCTCCCAGGACCCATCGTACCGCAGCATCTGGCTGAGCGAGTCGAAGAGACAGTTGAGGACGGCCGTGAGCATCAGCTGGGGGACAGCGGGGTCACACAGTGGCACTGCCAGACAGGGGCACCCCGAGGTGGCCCCCCCCCCCGCCTTGGTGGCACCTTCTATGTCCCCTCCCTGTCCTGGGACCTTTCTGCACATCCCCTCTGTGTTCCCTGCCCTGGTACACCAAGATACCCCCCTCCTTGTCCCGTTATCCCTCCACGTCCCCAGCCTGCCACCCTTGGGTGTCCCCAACCCACCACCCTTGGGTGTCCTCCCCTGCCCTGGCACCCCTGGCTGTGTCCCCCACCCCACCCCTGGGTGTCTCCAGCCACCTCGTTCTCGTGGGAGCTGCCGATGACGTAGAAGTAAAGGTCGATGCTGCTCTTGTAGACGACGGTCAGCCCCTCGAGCAGCGCAATCTCGCCTGTGGACACAGCCGGGCGTCACCCCCGTGGCCCCCCTGCACACCCCCACGGGGGTGGCAGCCCCCCCCCCGGGGACACACACGTCCCCGTCCCCGAAACACTCACTGTCGGTGCGGTGGGTCTTGTTGAAGATGTTCTTCTCGAAGGCTTTCTGCTCCTTGACGCTGGGGTACGTGTCGTCGTAGTACTGCGGGGACAGTGGCACGTGGGGACCTGGGACACCCTCCCCCTGCCCCAAGGAGCTCCCATCACCCTGCTCCAGGCCACCAACCCTGTCCCCACGCCCCTGTCCCTGCCCTGCGCCACCAAATGTCCCCTTGTCTGTGCCACACGCCACCCCAACGTGCTCCCCATGGTCTCTGTGTCCCTGCCCTGTATCACGTCCCAGCCCTCCCAGTGCCACCGAGCATCCCCACGGCTGTGTCCCCCTGTCCCCACGTCTCCCTGGGGCGGTGCCCCATCCCTGTCCCCATCCCCGCACCCTGTGTGTCACTGTCACCCCCTCTTGCCCCTCACCTTGGCAAAGAGCCGGTCGCCATCGTTGTCTAGGATGATGACGGCTTTGACGGTGTAGAGCGACGGCTCCTGCGGGGACACGACCACCATCACCCCGCTGCCACCCCGTTCCCAGGGACAGGGCCACCCCCAGCCCAGCCAGGGGGGACACCCTGTGGCACCGCACCACCCCCCTGTCACCCAAAAACCACCACGGTGGCACCGAGGACACCGGGAAGGAGCCTGTGTCCGGCACCCCCATCCTGGTGAGGGGGTCCCGGGCGGTGGCCGCTGCAGGGTCAGGCCGGGG
>NW_010972622.1:9317-9610 GCF_000737465.1 Haliaeetus leucocephalus
GACACGCATCCCGTCCGTCACCGCCGCGCCACACTCCCGGAAGCCGAGGGGGCGGCGCAGTTCCCATGGTGACCAGGGAAGCGCTGACGTAACCTCTCTGCCGGTTTCACCCTGTGGTTGGCTGGCTCGCCAANCACATGACCGGAAGCGTTTTCGCTAGCCGTGCTTCGCCACACCCCTAAGCGGGTCACGACCCCCCGATGGGCGGGGTTACCTGTGACCTTTGGCTTCTCTGGGGTCGGGTCAGGGGTCGGGAGGGGACATGGGGGGGCGTAGGGAGGGAATGGGGGGGA
>NW_010972622.1:10195-11446 GCF_000737465.1 Haliaeetus leucocephalus
GGCGTGTGTTGGGGCCGGGGGCACGCGTGTGCCAGGGTGCCCAGAGCACGCGTGTGCCCGGGCGTTGGTGTGTTGGCGCTTGTGCCTGGGCACGCGTGCGCCCAGGGACGCGGGTATCGGCGCACTTGTGTGTCAGGGATCGGTGCACGCGTGTGTTCAGGGAGGGTGCACGCGTGTGCCCGTGTCGTAATGTGTTTGTGCTTGTGCTGGTGCACGCGTGTGCCTGAGGATCAGGGTATCGGTGCACGTGTGTGTCAGGGATTGGTGCACAAGCGTGTTTATGGAGGGTGCATGCGTGTGCCAGGGCAGAAGAGCATGCGTGTGCCTGTGCATTAATGTGTTTGTGCTTGTGCTGGTGCACACGTGTGCACCGAGGGATATTAGTGCACGCCTGCGCCCAGGGTCATTGCACAAGTGTGTTCAAGGAGGGAGCACGCGTGTACCCAGGCGTTGGTGTGTTGGTGCTTGTGGCTGCATGTGGCCGAGGATCAGGGTATCGGTGCACGCATGTGTCAGGGATCGGTGCACGCGTGTGCCCGTGTCGTAATGTGTTTGTGCTTGTGCTGGTGCACGCGTGTGCCTGAGGATCAGAGTATCGGTGCCCGTGTGTGCCCCGGGATCTGGGTATTGTTGCACATGTGTGCCTGGGTATCGGTGCACACGCGTGCCTGAGGATCGGGGTATCAGTGCACGTGTGTGCCCAGGCATCGGTGCACACTTGTGCCTGAGGATCAGGGTGTTGGTGCACACGTGTGCCCGAGGACCAGGGTATCAGTGCCTGTGTGTGCCCGGGTATCGGTGCACACTTGTGCCTGAGGATCAAGGTGTTGGTGCACACGTGTGCCCGAGGACCAGGGTATGGGTGCACGCTTGTGCCCGAGGACCAGGGTATCGGTGCACACGTGTGCCCAGGTATTGGTGCCTGCGTGTGCCCGAGGACCAGGGTATCGGTGCACACGTGTGCCTGGGTATCAGTGCACACTTGTGCCTGAGGATCTGGGTATTGGTGAACACGTGTGCCCGGGTATCGGTGCACATGTGTGCCTAAGGACCAGGGTATTGGCGCACACTTGTGCCCGGGTATCAGTGCACATGCGTGCCCGAGTATTGGTGCACACACGTGCCCGAGGACCAGGGTATCGGTGCACAAGTGTGCCTGGGTATCGGTGCACATGTGTGCCTAAGGACCAGGGTATCGGTGCCCGCGTGTGCCCGAGGACTGGGGTATCGGTGCACAAGTGTGCCTGGGTA
>NW_010972622.1:13344-14459 GCF_000737465.1 Haliaeetus leucocephalus
CCACAGAGCCCAACAGCACGCTTGGGTGGCCCCTGCGCCCCACAGAGCCTCACAGGACCCTTGGGTGACCCCTGTGCCCTATGGGGAGCAAAGGGGCCCTTGGGTGCTATCCTGCACCCCATGGAGCCCCAGAGCACCCCTGGGTGACCCCTGCACCCCACGGAGCCCAAGGGCACCCTTGGGTGCCATTCTACACCCCACAGAGCCTCACAGCACCCTTGGGTGACCCCTGCGCCCCATGGAACCCAAGGGCACCCGTGGGTGCCATTCTGCACCCCACAGCACCCCTGGGTGACCCCCACGCCCCCCAGAGCCCAAGGGCACCCTTGGATGACCCCTGCATCCTCTAGGGAGCAAGGGGTCCCTTGGGTGCCCCCACACCCCCCAGAGCTCAAGGGTGCACCCAGGTGCCTGCAATGGGTCCTGTGCCCCGGGGTGCCCCTTCTCCCAGCCCCACAGCGTGTCCCCGGTGTCCCCCAGCCCTCCCCTAGCTGTGGGTGACACCCTGGGGACACCCCGTCACTGCCACCCCTGTAAGTAAACAATAAATCATCTCAGATGGGGCCAGCGCCTGTATTGTCTCCGTCACCCCACATCACCCGTCACCTCCCTGCCCCATCGCCCCGGGTGACACATTCCTGCCACCTCCCCATCCTTCTCTGTCCCCCCAGGGCGAGGAGTTGTCCCCACGCCACCTCCCTCAACCCCAGTGACACATCCCTCTTACTCTATCCCGCCCTGGGGCACCACATACCCATGTCAGCCCCACGCCTGCCTGTCATCTCCTGTCCCTGTCACCCCGTGGCCCTCGCTCTCCCTGTGGTAACCCAGCCCTGGGGTCCCCAAGAACCGTGTCCCCCAGCCCTGAGGTCCCCCCAGCCCAGGCAACCTCATCCCACCTTCTCTGTCCCCATCCTGTCCCCTCCATCCTCATCCCTGTCCCCTCTATCCCTGTCCCACTCCCTAGGGCCACCCCCTCCCCAAACCCTCCATGCCCAGCGTCCCCAGCCCATCCTGTCCCCCTTTGTCCTCATCCTTGTCCCCTCTGTCCCCAGCCCCATCCCTGTCCCCTCCATCTCCATCACTTCCCCATCCCTGTCCTGTCCCACTGCCAT
>NW_010972622.1:15193-19054 GCF_000737465.1 Haliaeetus leucocephalus
TGGGGCCTGCACCAAAACCCCCCCCCCTGCCAGGGACTCACCGCCGCCGTACGGCCCCGAGCTCCTGCCCCCGAAGTTGCCCCCCTTCATGGGGCCGAAATTGGACGACTGGTTGTTGTAACTGCCGAAGTCGTTGTAGTTCCCCCCGCCGCCAAAGTTGCTGCCTGGGGAGGAGGGGAGAAAAGAAGAGGGATACGGGGTCAGTGTGGGGAAGGGGGAGGTGCTCAGGGGGGTTCAATGGGGAGCCCAGAGGTACCCTGTGGCTGGGGGGGGTTAATGGGGAGCCCAGAGGCCAGCAGGGTGTTTAACAGGGAGCCTGAAAGCACTTGGGTACTTGTGGGGGGGTTAATGGGGAGCCTGGAGGCACCCGGTGGCCAGAGGAGTGTTTAACTGGGAGCCCACAGGCAAGGGGGGGTTAATGGGGAGGCTGGAGACACCAGAGGAATTTGGAGGGGGGGTTAATGGGGAGCCCAGAAGCACCCCACAACTAGAGGGGAGTTTAACTGGGGGCCTGGAGGCACCCGAGGAACTGGGGGAGGGTTTAATGGGGAGCCTGGAGGCACCCATGGCTGGGGTGTGGAATTTAACAGGGAGCCTGGAGGCACCCCATTGCCTTGGGGTGATTTAAGGGGGAGCCTGGGGGTTCCCCGTGGCTGGGGGGTGTCTAATGGGGAGCCAGGAGATCCCCAACGGCCAAGAAGAGGATTTAAGAGAGCCCCGAGGCCAGGGGGGTGTTTAACAGAGAGCCCAGAGGCACCCCATGGCTTGGGGTGGTTTAATGGGGAGCCCGGAGGCACCCAGGGGCACGAGGAGGGTGTTTAATTGGGAGTCTGGAGGCACCCCACTGTCAGAGTGGGGTTCAATGGGGAGCCCAGAGGCCTGGAGGAGGGGTTAACTGGGAGGCCGGAGGCACCCCACGGCCAAGAGGGGATTTAGGGGGCTGGAGGGGTCTCACCTGTGCCCGCTTCAGAAAGGCCATTCCGCACGGCAAGCGCGGGTCCCCGGGCGGGACGCCGTCCTCCGCTGCCGCCGCCGAAGCCCCCCCCGCCGTTATTATAGCCGTCGTAGGTGCTGCTGCCGCCGTAGCCCCGGTTGCCGCCGGAATAGCCGGGGCCGCTGCCGCCGTAACCTGGGGGAGAGGAAGGAGGGCGCTGAGCTCCGAGGGCCGCCCCGGCGGGCGCGTGGGGGCCGGGCTCCGGGTTCGGCAGGGCGGTGGGCTGCGTCCGCTGTCTGGGCCGGGCCACGGGGCCGGCTGGCGTCCTCGGCGAGCGGCTGGGCGCGTTGGCCGCTGCCCGTCGGAGAAATCCCGCTCTGGCCTTACCGTCATTGCCAAATCCATTATAGCCGTCTCCGCCGCCGCCATAACCGCCACCGCGGCTGCCACCAAACCCACCTGAAAAGAACAAACCGTTGTGGTTCAATCCGTCCACGCGGGGCCGGGCGGTTTAGAGCTGCCGGAGAGAAAAGTTCGGGGTGCCGAAATCCCGGCGTGGAGGGAGGAGGAGCGGCGCTCTGGCCGGGCCGAGGGGGGCCGGGAGCCGGAGCGGTGGCAGCCGGAGCGGCGGTGGCGTTTGGGCTAGGTTTTGAGCTGCGTCTCGAGCCGGCGGCGTCCCTTGCGGCTGGCAGCCGGACGGGTCCCGCCGAACCACTTACCACGGCCGCCGAAGTTGCCGCCACGACTGAAGTTGTCGTTACCGCCGAATCCGCCTCCGCGGCCGCCGCCAAAATTCCCGGAACCGCTGCGGCCTAGGAGAGGGGGCGGAGGGGGGGGACAGCCTTTAGGAACAGCACAGGCAGCGGGGTCTAGCGGCAGCTCGGGGCAGGGGGGGAGCTGGGGGCCAAGCCGTGTGCTCACCTCTCTGGCTGGCTGAAGCGCTGGCCATCTCCTGCTTCGAGAGGGCTTTCCTCACCTCGCAGTTGTGCCCGTTCACAGTGTGGTATTTCTGAACTGCGGGGAGGGAAGGGGGGGAGATTTAGGGGAGGGGGGCACAAAGCCAGGTGTCCCCCTCCCTTTCGGCACACGCCAGACTTACTGACTATCTTGTCGACGGAGTCGTGGTCGTCGAAGGTGACGAAGGCGAAGCCCCTCTTCTTGCCGCTGCCGCGGTCCGTCATGATCTCGATGACTTCGATTTTGCCATATTGACCAAAATAGTCCCTCAAGTGATGCTCCTCCGTGTCCTCCTTGATGCCGCCCACAAAGATCTTCTTGACTGTGAGGTGGGCTCCGGGCCGCTGGGAGTCCTGTGGGAATACAGTGGCATGGGTTTGGGGTCGGGGGAGCCCCCCATCTCCACCAAAACCAGCCCTGGGCTCTGCCAGCCCCATCCAGAGGGGTCTGAACCCCTCCCCGACCTCTCAGGGACGGTCAAGGCTCCTCCTTACCTCTCTGGACACGGCCCTCTTTGGTTCAACAACTCTGCCGTCCACTTTGTGTGGCCGGGCGTTCATGGCGGCATCGACCTCTTCCACCGAGGAGTATGTGACGAAGCCGAAGCCTCGTGAACGTTTGGTGTTTGGGTCCCTCATCACCTGGAAGGACAGACACACATCAGGCCGTGGCATGGAGTCCCCCTAAACAGCAGCAGTCCCCCTCCCTTGGGACGTGGCTCCTTTCCTTCAGCTCCTCCACCTCTTGCTCGTGCCTTCGCAGCTGGTCTCCTCATTACCCACCCCGTTACACCTCGAACCCTGACACTGTGGGTCACTGAGGGCTGACGCTTGTCACCCACCCCCCCACAGAGGTGCTGGGGGCAGAGGGAATGCCAGGGAGGAGGCGGAACCCACAGTGGGGGGTTGGAGGGTCTTACCACACAGTCGGTCAGGGTGCCCCATTGCTCGAAGTGGCTGCGGAGGCTCTCGTCTGTGGTTTCGAAGCTGAGGCCGCCGATGAATAGCTTGCGGAGCTGCTCGGGCTCCTTTGGAGACTGCGGGGAGGCAGTGACACGAGGGTGAGGGGGGCTGGACACCCCTGCCCCCCAGCTATAGAGATGCTCTGCCACCCCCAAAACTCCTACATGGGATCCCCTTGCATTCTCACTGCTCCAGGGAGGCCCTGTCATCCCAAAATGCCCCCCCCCGGGACTGCCTCACACCCCCACAACTCCAGGGAGGCCCTGTCCCCCCCGCCCCCCCTCACTGAACTGATGCACTCTGTCATATTTAGCTTCAGCCCCAAAAAGGCCCCATTACCCCCAAACCCTCTCTGTGGGGCCTCCTTGCACTCCTCCAGCCCCGGGGGGCCCTTTCATACCCAGCCCCCCTGCCTGTGCCCCACTCCCCCCTCCAGCACTGTCCTCAGCCCTAGGGAGACCCTGCCACCCCCAACCCCTATCTATGGGCTTGCCCAGGCCCCTTGAGACCCCCAGTGCCAACCTGTGGGGCTGCACAGGCCCCGGGGAGATCCTGGGGACCCCAGCCTTCATTTAAAGGGCCGACCAAGCCCTGGGAAGGCCCTGTGAGTCCCCAACCCCAACCTGTAAAGCTACCTGTTTCCCTCAAGAGACCTGAGACCCCCAACACCAATCTGCGGGGCCATCCAGGCCCCAAAGGGACCCCGAGCCCCGCCCCCCCCAGTGCCCATCTGTGGATCAGTACAGGCCCCTGAGGCCCCCCCAGCCTTAATCCGTGGGGCTACCCAGGCCTCAAGGAGGCCCTAAACCCTCCCAGCTCTTATCTGTGGGGCTATCCAGCTCCCCAAGGGACCTTTAGGCCCAATCTCTGCGGTCAACCAGAGCCTAAAAGACCCCTGAGCCCCCCCCCCCACACACATGTTAGGGGCCACCCAGGCCCCTAGGCCCTCCCAGCCCTCATCTATGGGGCTACCCAGGCCTCTGAGCCCCCCCCCCTCAGCCCCCATCC
>NW_010972622.1:19681-22821 GCF_000737465.1 Haliaeetus leucocephalus
CATCCTGTGCAGCGCCGAGCACCGGGACCGGGCCAGGCCTCCGCCGCCCCCGGGACCGGCCTGGACCCCGCAGCTGGGGCCGGGAGAAGCTGGGACAAGCCAGTCCGGACCACACCGGCGCTTTTTGCCTCGAAACTGGCGCTTTTTGCCTCGAAACTGGCGCTTTTTGCCTCGAAACTGGCGCATTTTGCCTCAAAACAGCGCTTTTTGCCTCAAAACGGTGCTTTTCCTTTGTTTCTCCAGGACTCCCGCACGCAGCTTTAGGGATGGGATGCCCCGGGCCTCCCTTCCCATCCCTTTTACACCAAAACGAGCCCTTTTTACACCCCAAAACTGCTCCTTTTACTCCCAAATCCATGCCTTTTACACCCAAAACCTCCCTTTTTACACCCACACCCACTGCTGGTATATCACACTGGTTTGGGCCTTTGCTGCCTGGCCCCCTCAGGAAATGCTACCCAGGGCACGGGGACAGTGAGGAATTTCTTGGCTCCATCAGGGGTTTTTTTTAGGGCTGAATTTTAAAAAAAGCTGTTAAACCCAAGACTTGGAAAAAAAACCCCACATTTTGGCTGCGTGCCTTAAAACCTGGGTTTTTTAAAACCCCTGGGGTTTTAACTTTTGGGGCTTTGCTGTCAAGCAGCAAACTCGCCCCAAAACGATCAGGGGGAGCACAGGGATTTCCCTTCTTTTTTCCCCCCCTTCACCCCTTTTTAATTTGCTTTTAAAAAAGTGGTGAGATTTTTATCGCCGTGTTATAAATTGGTGGAAAAATGGGCTTTTCCACCAAAGTATTTCCCTGTGCCTAAATCCCTGCTGTTTTTTAGGGAGTTTAACCCAAATTACACTTCCCTGTACCTAAATCCCCACCGTTTTTAGTGGGCTTAACCCAAATTGCATTGCAAGGCACCGGCTCCTCTTCTTACGGATTTGGGGGGGGCGATGGGTGGCAGGGAGGTCCCCAATAACCCCCCCTGTCCCCGTGTCCATCCATCATCCCCCTCCCAGGATCCGTGGGCGCTGCGCTATGGGCAAGAGGAGCAAGCGGCCAGCCGACAGCTCGTCCTCGGGAGACGAGGAGGAGTATGTGGTGGAGAAGGTGCTGGACCGGCGCGTGGTGAAGGGCCAGGCCGAGTACCTGCTCAAGTGGAAAGGCTTCTCCGAGTAAGTACTGCCAGGGACGGGGGACGGTGACGATGATGATGATGGTGACGGTCATTTGGTGACAGGGAACACAATACTTGGGAGCCAGAGAAGAACCTGGATTGCCCAGAGTTGATCTCGGAGTTTATGAGAAAGTATAAGAAGATGAAGGAGGGTGACGGGAACAAACCACGCGAGAAGGTGGAGAGCGCCAAGAGGAAAGGAGGGCTGCCCGCCGGCGGGGAGGACGTCAAGGCCAAGAAGAAGAGGGAGGTGAGGGGGGGGCTTCTGCCATGGGGATGGGCACCCAGGGTTGGGGAGGGGACCCTGCCCCCCTCACCACAGGGATGGGCACCCAGGGATGGGGACAGGCACCCAGTGTCCGTGTGATGGGGATGGGCACCCAGCATCCCCAGGATGGTGACAGGCACCCAGCATCCCCGGGATGGGGATGGACATTCAGGGATGGGGACAGGACCCTGCCATCCCCACCATAGGGACAGGCACCCAACGTTTCTGTGATGGGGACAGGCACCCAGCATCCCCGTGATGGGGATGGGCACCCAGTGATGGGGACAGGCACCCAACATTTCTGTGATAGGGACAGGCACCCAACATCCCCACTATGGGGATGGCCACCCAGCCATTGTTAACAGATTACGCACGCTGGCCACCGTAACAGGGTCCAACCCTGGGATTCTGCTGGTTAATGCAAGGTCCGAGAGAAGGTTTCCAGTTCCTCTTCGATTAGTTCTCAGGTGCCAGCTTGAGCTGGGTGCCTCTGGAGAGGGACCCCTACCCAGACTGTGCCCCCCCCAATTACTCCATCACCTGATCCCCAAGTCCAATCCCTTAATTCTGGACAGCGGTCTCTTGGTTTCTTATTTGTTTTCACTGTTGCTGTGCTGGCCACCTTCTGAAGTGACCTCACTCTCTTGGAATTGTTTCCTTGGTCCTTATCTCCTTGTCCCACTCCCATCTGCCAGATTTGGCCAGTTTTGTGTTTGTAGCGCTGGTTTTATCAGCGAGTCGAGACTGGGTCAGCTCCTGCTGCCTCGGGCATCAGTCGGCTCTTTCAGCCACTAGCGCTGAGCGGGACTATTCAGAGAAGAACACACTTAATTGAATTTCTTCTGCCATGGGGACGGGCACCCAGGGATGGGGACGGGCACCCAGCTGGAGACAAGCACGTGCCATCCCTACCATGGGGACAGGAACCCAACATCCCCGTGATGGGGATGGGCACCCAGGGATGGGGACAGAAATCCAGGGATGGGGACAGGCACCCAGGGATGGGGATAGAAACCCAGGGATAGGGACAGGCACCCAGCTGGAGACAAGCACCTGCCATCCCCACTGTGGGGACAGGAACCCAGGAATAGGGACAGTCACCCCACGTCCCCATGATCTGGACAGGCACCCAGGGATGGGATGGGTACCTGGTATCCCCACCATGGGGACAGGAACCCAAAGTCTCTGTGATGGGGACGGGCACCCAGGGATGGGGACAGGAACCCAGGGATAGGATGGGCCCCAGGATGGGGATGGGCACCCAGGGGTAGGGACAGGCACCCGGTGTCTCCATGATGGGGACAGTCACACAGCCATGGGGACAGGGGCCCAGTGTCACCGCAATGGGGACGGATGCTCAGTGTCACCACAGTTGGGATGGGTGCCCAGTGCCACCCCGAAGGGCCAGCACCACCCACTGGTGCCAGCATGGAGAGGATGTCCGCGACCCTGTGACCTCCCAACTGCCACAAACCAGGGCTCTCCCCCCACCACCACACCAAGCGTACCCACACCACCACATCCCCCCCACCAAAAAAAACCTTTTTTTCCCCCCAAATCTGCAGAGCAACGACATCGCCCGGGGCTTCGAGCGGGGCCTGGAGCCCGAGAAGATCATCGGTGCCACTGACTCCTGCGGGGACCTCATGTTCCTGATGAAGTGGTGAGGCCACCCCGCGTGTCCCTGGGATAGGATGGGGGGGGGG
>NW_010972622.1:24943-27186 GCF_000737465.1 Haliaeetus leucocephalus
GGGGGCGCTGGGGCTCTTCCCCGTTTCAGAGCTGGAGGGGGCACAGGCCGCCCCCTCACCTCCACCCCGGGCATGGTGCCCCCTCGAAGGGCTGCCCTGTCACCCCCCGGGGCTGTCCCGTCACCCATCTCCCCTCCGCAGGCACCAGGCGATGGCAGCATGGAGGAGAGCGCGGCCGAGACTGTGGGGACGGCAACAGAGCCGGTGACAGGGACGGTGCCGGTGGCAGAAGAGGAGGAGGAGGAGGATGACAACGACGACCTGGCAGGGCGGTTCCTGCAGCTGGAGCGGGAGCAGAGCGCACTGCTGCAGGCGCTGCCGCCCTTTGGGGAGCCCGTCAGCCACGTCTACCACCCCCTTGACTATGCCTGGGAGCCCCACTGCGACTTCGTGCGCCGCTACTGCCGCACCCCCAAACGCGTCCTCTTCCTCGGCATGAACCCCGGCCCCTTCGGCATGGCCCAGACTGGGGTGCGGCACCCGGGGGGACCCCGGTGGGGAGGGAGACTGAGGCACGGGCAAGGCTGGGACTGGGCCAGGGGTTTTTATAGGGTGGCTGTGCCCAGGGGACAGGGTGTGTGTGTGCACCCCGTATGTCCCCGCAGAGCCAAAAAGGGGGGGAAGCTGAGGCACGGGGGTGCTTGTGGGGTGCCCGGGGGATGCCAAGCACTGTCCCCATCCATACCTGCACAGCCCCACGTGAGGGAAACTGAGGCACAGAGGCAGCTGGCTCAACTCCAGGGCTGTTTCAGTGTGGCCATTCCCCAGGGCACCCCCCAAGCTCCCCCTTCCAACTCCTGGGGAGGGGTAACCGCACCCGGGAAGGGGGGGTGATCACAAGCTTCCCCCTGACTGCCCTCCCCATCTCACAGGTTCCCTTCGGAGAAGTCTGGCACGTACGGGAGTGGCTGCGGGTTGTCGGGGGGGTGAAGAAGCCGCCCTCGGAGCACCCCAAGCGCCCGGTGCTGGGCCTGACCTGCCGACGGGCAGAGGTGAGCGGTGCCCGCTTTTGGGGGCTGGTACGGACCCTCTGCCCTGACCCCCACCTCTTCTTCCGTCACTGCTTCGTCCACAACCACTGTCCCCTCCTCTTCCTCGCCTCCAGCGGTCGGAACTTGCCCCCCACCGAGCTGCCCCCCGCCCAACGTGACCTGTTGATGGGGCTTTGCGACCGGGCGCTGACGCGAACCGTGGGGCTGCTGGGCGTGGGGCTGGTGGTGGGCGTGGGGCGTTACGCCGAGCGGCGGGCACGGCGCGCTTTGGCAGCTGCCGGCCTGACCGTTCGCGTTGAGGGGTTACCCCATCCCTCGCCCCGAAATCCCCGTGCCAACCGGGGGTGGGAGGAGCTGGCCAAGGCGCGACTGGGAGAACTGGGAGTGCTGGAGTTGTTGGAGGAGAAGGGGGGCACGGCGGCGGGGAGGTGAGGCGGAGGGTTTCGGGGGGGGGAGGTGGATCTGTGCCTCAGTTTCTCCTGTGGAGGGCAAGGCTGGGGTTTGGGGGGGAGTGGGTAATGGGTCTGTGCCTCAGTTTCCCCAGTTGGAAGCTCGTTTGGGGGACCTTCAGGAGGTGGAGGATGGATCCCTGCCTCAGTTTTCCCCCCACAGGACCAAGCTCGGGGTCTCATTTTGAGGAAGAGGATGGGTCTGCACCTCAGTTTCCCCACTGAGAGCAAAGCGGGGTCCCATCGCACAGGGATGGGGGAGAGATCCATCCCCCGCCCTGCCTCATGCCTCAGTTTCCCCTTGCCGTGGGGCAGACCCCACCCCAAGGGCTAATTCTGCTGCCAGCAGCCTCCAGTCTCCCCAGTTTAACACTAAATGGGCTCTCAGGAAAGGTGAGGTGCCGCATCCCATGGGGTTGCTGGCTGTGACCCTGCCCCATGCCTCAGTTTCCCCTGTGAGGCACCTGGGAGCCCCGGGCTTGATCCCCACCAAGCTGTGGGGCTCTTCACCCTTTTATTTCCCCTAAAATTTCCCTTTTTGGGGTTTTGGGGGTTTTTTTAAGCTGTTTAACCCAAGGGGTCAGTGGCCCTGCTCACTCTTGGCAGGGAAAACTGAGACCTGGGTGCATCCCCCAGGCTGGGGTGACAAGGGGTGGGGACACGGGGCGCGAAGGGGTCCCCAGGGTGGTCTGTCACCTGTCCCTGTGCCTCAGTTTCCCCTGCCGGCAATAAACACTGTGTCCTGCGGGGCCGTGGCCTCCGCCTCGTCCTTGGGGTGACATGCCCTGGGGGGGGGGGGGGT
>NW_010972622.1:27196-27862 GCF_000737465.1 Haliaeetus leucocephalus
GTCATCTGGCCCCAAGGCACTCGTGAATTTGGGGGTGCAGGGAGGGGAGTACACCTTGGTTTGGGGGTGTTACTGGATATGGGGGTGCAGCTGGGACATACACCTGGATTTGGGGGTGCAGGGTGGGGGGGTTGACTGGATTTGGGCATTCAGGGTGGGGGTACACCCTGGTGGTTTGGGGGTGCAGGGTGGGGGTATAACCCCTCCTGATCCTCAAAGACTGAGTTAACCCACATAGGGCATTTTGCGGGGGGGGCTCCTTGGGCTCACTCCAGACACCCCCTGATGCCCCCCTAAAGCTGACAGAGGACCCAGGTATCCAGGGAGATTGGGGAGGAGGGGGGGGCCGCATCCAGTGGGATGCAGGGAGATCCCCCTGCCATCCTGCACCCCCCAAAGTCCCTGCCATCCTCCAAAGGGCCCAGGGGGGCCCCATCCCCCTGGCAGGCACTGAGTTTCTGGTGTCATCCCCCCCCCCGGCGGGGAGCCTGTCCCCCGCCTGGCACCGACCAGCCAGGCCCTGACTAATGGCGACATGTAATTAATTTGGCCGTTAATGAATCAGCATCTTTACGGTAAGAGGCTGTTACCTGCCCTGAGACCTGGCACTTCAGGGGCAGAGGGGACATGGGGGCTTGGGGAGGGGGCGGACACGGGAGCCATGGG
>NW_010972622.1:28292-31523 GCF_000737465.1 Haliaeetus leucocephalus
CCCGCAATCCCTGATTTAAGCCCCCGGTGACAGTTTTACGTCCCCACGCCGCCCGCCGCCGCCCCGGCAGCTTTTCCCCGCGACCCGAGTCGTGCCGCCCGAGCCGGCGTTCCCAGGGCCGGCGGCAGCCGCCAGCACTAAATCACTCTGCCACTTAAGAACTAAAAGTTCCTAATAAATAATTTTTTTACAGGGAATGCGGTCCCGCCATTCCGGAGGGCTGGATGCAGCCGTATTTCAAGGCGATTGTCACGTTCAGCTGCCGCCGCGCTTCGACACCAAGTGAGTGTTTGGATATCGGAGACTTTTTGGAGTTGGGAATCGGTCATTTCCCGGACAGAGCCTGATGAAGGGTGACTGTGAAGAAGGGGAAGGTGTTGGGAATGGGAGGGGGCTCTTGGCTGGCACCCCAATATCCGAGGAGCAGCTCCGACATGGTCACCGGTGTGTGTGTGTCAGCCTTGGAGATGGAGGGATGGAAGGAGAGAAGGAGGGAGGGATGAGGCAGGGAAGTAGGGATGGAAGGATGGAGGGAGAGAGGAGGGATGGATGATCAGATGGAGGGATGTGTGAGGAGAGGGGTGAGGCAGGGATGGGATGGATGGGATGGAAGGATGAGGCAGGGAAGGAGGGATGGAGGGATAAGGGAGGAAAGGAGAGATGGGAGGCAGGGAGGAAGGGACGGATGGGATGGCAGGATGAGGCAGGGAAGGAGGGATGGGGTGAGACAGGGATGGAGAGAGGGATGGAGGGAGAGAGGAGGCAGGGAAGGAGGAATGGAAGGATGAGGTGGGGATGGAGGAATGGGATGGAGGGATGCATGGAGAGAGGGATGAGGGAGGGAGGGAGGGAAGGAGTGGCTCCCGCCGGGCTCCCACCTGGCTCAGACAGCGGGTGTAGCAGAGGGGGAGTTTTGGCACTTACTGATATCCAGAGTTGCAAAAAAATACAGATACGCGGATGGATGGATGGATGGATGGATTCATGTGTGGACAGACAGAGGGATGCACAGGCGGATGGATGGGTGTGCGGGCAGATCGTGACACATGGATGGGGCAGCCGTGGTGGGGAAGGATGGGACAGGGACAGGGTGTCTCAGTGCCAGCAGCCCTGGAGCCGGGGCCGAGGTCCTGTGTCCGTCTGTCCACGCGCGGGAGCAGCCATCCGTGTTTCCTTGAGCTTCACCGCCTTGGAGGACGCCTTGAGAAAGGGCAGGTCCAATGGCTCTTCCTGGTGTTTCCATCTCAGATTTGGGGAGAAAAGGGGCAAAGGGAGATTTTTATTTAATTACAAAGGTTTGAGTTGATTTAAGAGGAAACGGGGGCCGGCTCAGCACCTTTTGGGCTGATCCTGAACGGGTTCATCCTCCTCAGCTGTCAGACAGGGACCATTAATGTGGGACAGACAGACAGACAGACAGACAGAAAAATAAAGAGATGCAGAGACAGGCGGGGAGATAAAGGGCTGGGGCCAGGGTGGGGGAGCGGATGCTCTGCAGGGTAATCCAAAAGACGGAGAGATGGAAAGATAAACACCAGGAGAGACAGACAACCAGCTGGACGGACAGACGGATGGCTGGAACGACAGAACAGATAACCCCCCCAGGCTCTGCCGGCACTGCATGCTCACCTGGGTGGGTTTGGGTTAAAAAAAATCCCTTTTTTTTTTCTGCCTGCTGGACATTCCCAGTGGGAAACAGCTGGTTTATTCCCTTTTTTCTCCTCATTCCTAGGTTCTCTTTAGATGGAGGGAGATGGATTTGGCAGCACCAGAGCCCCTGGAGCTAGGGGGGGCTGAGGCTGCTCAGCCCCCTGCACGGCAGGTTACATTTTTTTTTATTGAATTACTTTAAATAAAAGAAAAAAACAAAGGGAAAAACCCAAGGAGAAGAGAGGAATTAAAGGAAGCAGAAGGCTTCAGATCCATCCCCAGGAATAAATGGGCATCTTGGCCTTCCTCCTCCTCCTCCTCCCCCGGCAGTGTCTGTGACCACGTGAAAAGCTCGGGGTAATTTACGGCCCTTCCCAGGAAGCCTTCGGAGGCGGCTGTTTTCTCCCGCGATATTTATAGGGATGTGGGGGGCTGGAGGCTTTGCTCGCTGCCCCCCGAGGTTTTGGGGGGGGTGTTATTTATGGGGTTTGAGTTGGAGGCTCCTCTTGGCTTGGGGAGGGGGGTTGTTTTCCTCCCATCCCAGCGGGGCAAAATCTTGGGATCGGGATCAAGGGTGATGTCTCAGCATCCTCCATCCCCAGAGCCCCCCCGGGCTCCAGCACAAGCCCACCGTGGGTTCTGCCCACGGCTGGAAGCTTGCTCGCGTGCCGCACGGCACGGGGGGGTGAAGGGGTCACATGAGGGGGTGAGCACGAAGCTGGGGGGGGCTCATAGGCACTGTATAACGCCCTGCAAGTGCGATGCAATAACTTGGGGGTACAGTGCTACACCCCGTGAGTGTAGGTGCCCTATAGGTACCACCCCTGCCCTGGAGAGGACCCCCAGGGACACCCCCACGTACACGGTGATGTTCGGCGAGTACCCGACAGGTACCCAGCGAGCCCCTAAAACACCCTGCGATACCTGTGGGACCCCGTCAGCACCCACTCACCCCCCACCCCCAGCTCCCTGCCTCAGTTTCCACCCCCCGCAGAAAGGGGGCCGCAGCGCGAGGCCACCCGCGTTCGGGGAGGAAGCGAAGAAGAACGGTGAAGCTAATTGAAAATGAAGGGGAAATTTTTAATCAGGGCGAATGTAATTACTGCAGCTGGAGTTGGGCCAGGGCAGCAGGTTAATGGCCCCGCGGCTTCAATTCCATCTTCCCCCTCAGCTCGGCCTCGCCGCGCTCCCGGACGGGAATTGCCGGTGAATCCCGGGAGCGAAGCTCCCTCCATCCCTCTGTCCTTCCCTCCATCCCTCCATCCTTCCCTCTATCCCGCCATCCCTCCTTCCTCCCTGTCATCCCTCCATCCCGTCCCCTATCCATCCCTCCTTCCTTCCTTCCGGCCCCAGGGCACTGGGCCGAACTGGGAGGCACTGGACCGAAACTGGGAGGCACTGGGCTGCCCGCAGCCGGTTGTGCGGAGCCGCGGGTCCGGGCCGGCTCTGCGGGGAGAAGCCGCTAGAGAGAGGCAGAGAGCTGCCGGCAACGGCGGCGGCTCCCGGACCCGCACCCGGAGCCGCACCCGGCACCTTCGACTCGGACCCGCACCCCGAACCTGGCCCTGCACCCCGGACCCG
>NW_010972622.1:31668-34415 GCF_000737465.1 Haliaeetus leucocephalus
CCCCCCCCCAGCACAGCCCAGGCCGAGCCCCAGCAGCTCCGGCATCGTCTCCCATGGGACCAGGCAGCCTTTGCGCTGGAGCGGATTTGGGGGGGGGACACGCTTGCCCCATCCCCTGGGACCCCCCCTCACTGCTCCCCAGCCATGTTTTGGGGCAGAAAGAGGGAAACTGGGGGGGGTGTGCTCAGCACAGGGTTGGGAACCCGTAGGATCAGGCCGCAATTCCCACCGGCAGGTAGGATCCCCTCCCTGCCCTTCCCCACTGCCCCATCCACAAACCCCTCCCCAAATTTTGGCAAGAGGCTTATTTATTCTTCTCTATATTTTATGTCTCTGTTAATTAGATAATTAATCTTTATTGGTTCCTTTTATTTTTTATTGCTCGCTGCCCCCCCCTCCCCTTCCCCGTGCCGTATTCACGCCTCTCCCGGTGCCTGCATCCCAGCTGCTAGGCAATATTTTTCTAATAGAGTGTTTAAAAAGGAAATGTGGATATGAAAAAGGGGGGAAAAAAATAAAAAAAAAAATAAAAACCCTCTTGGAAAAATAATTTCACTTCTGTTACCGGCTAAAATAAAGCTGGAACTGGGTAATAAAAAAAAGAAAATAGCACAATACAAGAGACAATAAAAATGTCATCTTTTCCAATAAAAAACATCTCTTTTTTTCCCCTCGCTGGCTGCTTTGCATGAGATGGGTTTTGTTCCCCTGTTCTTGACATGGCAGGAAAGGAAGGGGGAGAAGGAGCAAGTGGGAGCGCACTGGGGAAGCAAAGCTTCGGGGCAAGGAAGTGTGGGAGAAGGGAAGGAAGGAGGAAGGAAAGAAGGAAAAAAGCCCTTTTAGAGGGGAAAAAAGTCATTTTAGAGGGAAAACAGCCCTTTGGGGGTGGGGGAAGCCCTCTTAGTGGGGCAAAGCCCTTTTAGAGGGAAAACAGCCCCTTTAGAGGGGAAAAAAGCCCTTTTGGAGGGGAAAAAAACATTTAGAAGGAAAAGAAGCCCTTCTGGAAGGGGCAAAAAGCTCTTTTAGAGGGGAAAGCCCCTCCATTTTAGAGGGAAAAAAGCCCTTTTAGGGGGAAAAAAAGCACGTTTAGAGGAGAAAAAAAGGCCTTTTAGAGAAAAAAAAAGTCATTTTAGAGGGGAAAAAAGCCCTTTTAGAGGGAAAAACATCATGGTTTGGGGCTGGTGAGGTCACGGCTGGTCCCAGAGGAACGGCCGGTGCTGCTTCTCCCATGGGTCCGGCTACGGCCGGGTCATTCGGGGGGTGAATCCCACCCACCCCATCCCCACCATAGGGGGAATGGTGTTGGGGAACCCGCAGTGTCACCCCAAAAGCTTCATTCCCCCTCTGGGGATGGTGATGCTCCGGGGAGGGTTGGGCAGGATAAGGCCCCTTTGGGCTTTGGGCATCCCCAGAAGGGGGGGGGGGTCGTGGCCATGGGAGCTGGGATGGATCCTCCATGGGAGGGGGATGTGGCACCCTTGGGGCGGAATTTGGGGCTGAGGAAGGGAATGTGGGGCTGGAGAAGGGGATTTGGGGCTGTAGGAAGGAATTTAGGGCTGGGAAAGGGAATGTGGGGCTAGGAAAAGGAGTTTGGGGGTTGGGAAAGGAGTTTGGGGTTTGGGAAGGGAATTTGGGGCTGGAAGGAGGGAATATGGGGCTGGGGAAGGGAGTTTGGGGTGGGAGGTGGATGCTCCGTCCACCCGTGGATCCGTCCAAGCAGCTCCGATGGCCGCAGCTGCTTTGGGACAGGGATGGGGTTCGGTGCCCCAAACCTGGGGTGCCCCGGCCATCGCCCTCCCATCACCAGGGCCTGACTGTGGGGTTTTGGGGAGAAGCAAAACCCCCCAAACCTGAGCTCACCTGGGGACGGAATTCACCTCCACCACTACAAACAGCCCAGAAAAAGGCATTATTCCACCTGCCTGCAGCCAAGAACACCCCCAAACCCCCACTTTTCTCCCCAAATCTCCCTTGTGGGGATGTAAAACTGACGTGGGAGCAAATCCTATATCCATCGCCCCTGGATTTACACCGCATTGACGGAGCCACCACAGCTTTGACCTCGTCCTTTATGGCCATAGGGAGACACATGGATCCTGCCGCTGGGATTTCACCGGGATTTTTTTTTTTGGGGGGGGGGAGGACGGGGGCTGTCGGCACCTGTTTTTCTGTTTAAAGGAGAAATAATCAGGTGCAGGTGTTTACGTTTCTGCCTGGGCCGGAGGAAAAAAGGCGGCGGTGATTTATAGGAGCGATCGCGCCCGTAAATCTCCCCGCGGTTGGAAAGGAGACCTGGAGAGGGAGTTTTGGTGCGAAATTCCCCTTTTTTTGCCCCATTTCTGTGTCTTCTTTTATTTCTTCCATGCAAGAAAAGAGTCAGAGTAGGAAACCTCCCCCTGCCCCGGGCTCGGCCCCACACGCGGCTCCGTAAATGGGGTCGGATCCAGCCCTGGTCTGCACCCCAATATGGCTCCCCCCCCCCATGGCAGGATCTGTCCCTGGTGGGGGCAAACCCTGGCTTACTGGGAGCACTGGGAGGACTGGGAGTGTTGGGCAGCCAGGTGGTACCTGCTGGGGAGGGACACCCCCCCCAACCCAGCACCCAACCGGAGACCCCTGGGATCAGCCGCTGCTTTGGTCCCCCAAGGTTAGGAAGTGCCAAAAAAAAGGGAAAACCAACCCAAAAATCAGCTGGGGGGGATCGGGCCCATTTTTATTTGGGGGGAGCAGTTCTAGGGTGGGGGTGG
>NW_010972622.1:34425-36768 GCF_000737465.1 Haliaeetus leucocephalus
GCCATTTGGGGATGGAGAAATGGGGGGGGGGTGGCATCGCCCTGGTACCCAGCGTAGGGGCCGGATCCTGCCCCCCCCCGGCCCCATCCCGCAGGGAGGAGGAGGAGGAGGAGGAGGAGGAGGAGGAGGAGAAGAAGGAGGAGGAGGAAGGAGGCAGCTGGCGGGAGACAAAGAGCCGGCGAAGGAGAAACAAAGAGGGACGGAGGGAGCGAGGCCCCAGACAAAGAGAAACGAGGCGGCGGGAGGAGCCCGGGCGTGAAGGCTCCAACCATCCTCATCCTCATCCTCAGGCTCATCTTCAGCCTCAGCCTCAACGGCCTCTGCACACCGGGGCAAATGCCCCGGGAAGGGGCAGAGCGGGATCAGAAACACCCCTCGGAGCCGCCAACCCCCCAACTCAGTTATCAATTTTAGTTTCCTTCCCCCCCCATCACCTTTTTAAAAAATATCTGAATAATTTTTTTTAATCTGATTTTTTTAATATCTGAATTTTTATATCTGAAGATTTTTATATCTGAAGATTTTAACATCTAACTATTTCTGTATCTGGATTTTTTAATATCTGTATATTTTTAGATCTGAGTTTTTTTGTATTTGAATATTTTACATCTGAATATTTTTCTATCTGAATTTTTTCCATCTGAATATTTTCCTATCCAAATATTTTTAGATCTGAATTTTTTTGTATCTGAATATTTTTTATATCTGAAATTTTTTTATCTTAATATTTTTATATCTTAATCTTTTTCTCTTAACATGTTTATATCTGAACATTTTTCTATCTGAATTTTTTATATCTGACTATTTTTCTATCGCAATGTTTTTTCTCTTAATATTTTTATATCTGAATACTTTTGATATCTGAATATTTTTCCTAGCTGAATATTTTTCCTAGCTGAACACTTTCCTCTACCTGAACCCTTTTCTCTATCCGAATATATTTTTTCCCTATATCTGAATAATTAAGTCATCTGGATTCCTATGATTTCCCAGCCCCAATGATAAATCGTCATTCCAGGACTGAGCCAGTTGGCAGATCTTTACCTCCGCGCTCTCATTAATCACCCTGCCACCAGATTCATGCTTTATGCTAATGCCGGCAGACTTATTGACTCGGGGTTAGTCAATGACCGGGTCACGCCTGGCCCCGGGCCAGCCGGGGGTGAAAAGGGCAGGGGGTGAAAGGCAGAGGATGGATTTTATATAAAATACCTTGAATTTTATAATCATCATCTTAGAATTTTTTTAATAACCAACCCGCAGGAGGGGACGGACGGCATTGCGTCGGCACAGGTACCGAACCGCACTACCCCGTGGTTTGGTACCCGCGCTGACGCGATGCCGTCCGTCCCCTCCGGCACCCCGCAGCATCAAGCGCCAGCTCCTGGAGTCATGGGATTTTCAGTTTTCTCTCCTCACTTCCAGCCCTAGGAAGAATTCAGCCCCAAACCGGCCTCACAATGTGCACCCAGGTGTTTCACCCCCATAAATAGTATGACATATTCTTTTAGTATTAAATTATTGTTATTGTTAATTTAGTCTTAGTCATAGTCTTAGTCTTAGTCTTAGTCTTAGTCTTAGTCTTTCTATTTCTATTTCTATTTCTATTTCTATTTCTATTTCTATTTCTTATTAACATTATTATATCTAACCCTAACCCATCCCCTCCTGCATCCCTCAGCAACAAGCACCAGCTCCTGGAGTCATGGGATCTCCTGGGTTTTTTGCCTCATTTCCAGCCCTATAAAGAGAACTTTTGGGGGGGGTTAAAAATGATGGGGTTTTCTCCCCAGTCCTTGGTGATGTAACGGTTTTAGCACCTACAGATATATAGGGGACACATCTGCAGGGACATCCCTATGTGCATATGTAGGATTGTGGGGCTAAGACTATAGATCTGTCTATAAGCACCCAATATACTGAGCAGCAGGACAGTATATAGGTCGATATGTGCCTTACCCAGCTCTGTGCATCACTAGCTATAGAAATGTATGTATAGATAAAGATATATACGCACCCCATGGATCCAGCTCTGCACACAGCATTGCAGGAATAGGATTGCATATGTGCCTATACGTGCCCCCATAGACTCTACCCTAGAGATGTCATTATAACCACAGGACCGTATACATCTGTGGGCAGGGGACTGTATCCGCTTCTATACGTCCCCCATAGGTCCCACTCCGTGTGCGTAGGAGCGATAGGGCCCTATAGGTGCCTGTGCAGTGCTGGCACCGTGCTGCCTGTCCCTCTATACGTGTCTATAGGCACTGACAGAGGTGGGAGATGCTGCCTGGGCTTGGGGGGGGCTCAGCCTGGTCCTGGGGGGGTGGGCTCGGTCCT
>NW_010972622.1:36778-64446 GCF_000737465.1 Haliaeetus leucocephalus
CCCCCGCCTCTTCCCGGGACCCCCGGGACGGCACCCGCCGGGACGGGACCCCCCGGAGCTGCCCGGCCCCCCCGAGTCCTGCCGGGTCCGGCCGGCCCGTCCGCCCCGTCGGGGAGCTGCGCGGCAGGGAAGCGGGGGCCGGGCCCCCCCCGGCCCCTTTTCTCTCCCTTTCTTTTTTCCTCTTTCTTTTTCTTCCTTTCCCTCCTTTGCTTTCCCCTTTTCTTCCTTTTTTTACCCTTTTTTCCTTTCCCCTCTTTTCGTTTTTATTTCTCTTTTTTCCCTTTCCCTTCTTTTCGTTTTTATTTCTCTTTTTTCCTTTCCATTTCCCTTTTTCTTCCTTTTTACTTTTTCTTTCTTTTTCTTCACTTTTCTTTCCCTTTTCCCCTTTTCTTTCCTTTTTTTCCCCTTTTCTTCCTTTTTGCCTCCTTTTCCCTACTTTTTCTCTTTTGCATCTTTTTTCTTTCCCTTTTTTCTCTCTTTCTCCCTTCCTTCCTCTCATTTTCTTTTCCACCTCTCTTTTCTCCCCTTCATTCCCTCCCTCTTTCCCTCCTCCCCCCCCATCCCCCTGCAGGGAAGGGGCAGCACAAACTTTGCCCCCCCCCTCCATCCCCTCTTCCCCCACTCCCCCCTCCTCCATCTCTCTCTAGAAAACAGCCTGAAAAAGTCTATTTTGGGGGTACTCCCCCTTTCCTCCATTCCCCCCCCAAAAGCTGCCAGGTTGGGGGGGGAGCTCCAACTTGGGGGGATTGGGGCGGGGGGGCGGCTTTGCCCCTCAACACAATGAGGGTCCTGCAGTGGGATGCTTGGGCCAAGCCGGGCAATCTGATTTTTATGGGACACTCGACAAGTGTTCTGAACTGGACCTCCTTTTGCTTCACTCCACCCCCCACCCCGCTAAGAAAAGAGCCTTCAGCCCATTTTTGGGTTGAAAAAGCGAGAATTCAGCTAAAAAATAAATAAGGGGTCCACCACGCTCTGGTATTCAAATCACGTAGCCCCGAGCCCAGTGTTCCCACTTCCAAGAAATATTAATCTAAATTACTATTAATAAGGGACAGCTACAAGTTAATTGGCATTAAAATAATTCATTTCAATTTGTTAATATTAAATGAGCAGATAGCGCCTTCGCTCCGGACGCACTTGCAATGCCGGGGCTGGGGGGGGAGGTCCTGGCCATGGGCCCCCAAAACGTTCATGGGAATTCCCAACACTGGAGCAGCACTGGGTGCAGGATCCTGCTTTTCCCCTTCTCTTTCCCCCCCGCTTTTTTCCTCCTTTTTTTCCAGCTTTCCCAGGAAAACAACCCCTCCAATCCGCCAAGCATCAAGGCCTCTGCTCCCACCCCACGCGATTCCCCCCCCCGGGTAAAGCCTCACCATCCACTCCAGCCCCTAATAAAATATTTACACCCTTGTATCCCGCTATTGATTTTATGGAAAACCGCTCCGCCGCTGGAATTCATTAGGTTTGAGTTACCCCACTCCTCGGCTGGGTAAAAAGCCCTCTCGTCTCCCATCTGTTTGCATCCCGCGGAGCTAAACAGAGCAAAAAAAAGCGATTTGATTAATATTTACAGGGCTCCGGCGCCTGCATCCGCGCGGCAGCTCGCTCCGGGTGCGGAAGGGGCTGAGCCAATGGGGAAAAAGAGGGAAAAAAGGTCGGAAAAGGTTTGGGGTTTTTTTTGCATTGCCGGGGATTGGGAGTTAATTCTTTTTAAGGGGTGTTGGTGGGGGGGACAGTGGTTTTGCTCTGAGCCTGAGCATCCCAATGGAAAAAAGTCTTGGGGGGGGTGCGTGCTGATCCCACTTTTTTGGGGGGATGGGGGGGTCTGGGGCTGGGGAGAGCAGAACACAATGGAGTTTTTGGCTCGTTTTCAGCCGGATCATCTCCCCAATCACCTGGGTGGGGACAGGGGGGACGAGCCCACAGGCTGGGCTGGGGAGGGAAAAGGGCCCAAAAGAGCCCAAAATAACCAGTTTCCCCAAGAGGCGATGCTCCCAGTCCACCCAGTTCAGCCCAGTGCGCTGCCTCCAGCAGGAATGGCAAGCTGCCCTCCCTGGGGGGAGTGAGGTGAGTGCTGCGTGTAGGGACATGCGGCTGCTGGGGGGGGTCTGTGGGTGATAGCAGCTGCTGCCACCTCTGGGGACCACCCAAGGGTGCTGGGATGGGGGGCTGCCTCTGCGCTGCCGCCAAGCTTCCCACTGCATCCCCAAAATGCGACCGCATCAACAAAATGCAATTGCATTCCCAAAATGCAATGGCGTCTTCAAAGTGCAATCACACTTCCCCCCCCCCAGCTTGGAGTTGCACCCCCCAGCTTGCAATCACATCCCCCAAATTGGAGTTGCATCCCGAGATTGCAGTCGCATCCCCCCAGCTTGCGGTTGCCTCCCCCAAAATGCAATTGCATCAACAAAATGCAGCTGCACCCCGCAATGCAATTGCATCTTCAAAGTGCAGTCGCATCCCCCAAAGCGCAACTGCGTCCCCCAAACTACAGCCCCCCCAAAGTGCAGTCACATCTCCCAGATTGCAAATGCATCCCCCAAACCGCAGTTGCATCCCCCAAATTGCAGTTGTGTCCCCCAAATTGCAGTTGCGTCCCCCGAATTGCAGTTGTATCCCCCAAATTGCAGTTGTATCCCCCAAATTGCAGTCTGCGGCAGCTCCAACCCCAGCAATGCTCCACGGTGGGCTCTGCTGATGCATTTCCCTTTGCTCGTGCAGAGGACAGGGGCTGCAAGGGTGGGAAAGGGATGGGGTTTTGCCTCTCCCTATGTGGTCCTGGTGCTGCTGCCGTTGGGGTGCAGCTCCACGAAGGGAAATCGCCCCTTGGCAGGAGCTGAGAGGCGAGGGACCGAGGAGGAGATGATGGTGGAAGCTGCAGGGGCTGAGATCAGAGGCGGAAAGAGCCAGGCGTGCCACAAGGGCAGGGGTTTGGCTGCTGGAGGACAGGTCAGAGCATCCCTCCGCCTCATCGGAGCATCTCCCCACCTTGTCGGAGCATCCCTCCACCACATCCCAACTGAGGGCTTGGGTGGGAGATGCCAGAATTGGGGAGGGGATGTGGGACGGGGGGAGCCACCATGCACCCCCTCTGCAAAGCAGGTTTTTAGGGAGGAACAGATTGAATAGAACTCAGCAAATGTCAGAAAACACCGTTTCCATGAAAAAAAAAAACAAACAAAATACCTCATTCAAGGCTCCAACATCCCTCCAAACTCCTGGAGGGTGGCATCCCAGCCCCTGCCCTGGGGATGAGGTTGCACCCTCACCAGAGCTGATTCCCTCCCTTGCAAAGCACCCATGGAGTTGGGGGGGGCACAAACCCTCTGTGGAGAGGTCTGGGGTGCCCCCTTCTCCCCAAAATCCCCACGGCCGGGCTCCCAGCATGAGTTACGGCAGCGCTTCCCCTATCGCTCCCCTCTTGCCTTTGCATAACTCACGGCACTTGGCACCGGGCTCTTTAGGAGAAGGATGCTCCGGTCAGCCGCAATAATAAATAGATAAATAAACCCCTGGAAAGTCTCCGGCTGGCCGCTTAAATACATTTTATGGGGTGATTAGAACAAGAGCCGTCCATTTGAGTGGTTTATTTGTAGCTTCTGTTTGTGCTGGTGAAGGTGTTGGAAGCGTTTCCCATCCTTGTTCGGCACTGAAGGCTCGATGGGCACTGCAGCCCCCAGCAAGTATCACCTTCCCCACCCAAACCTCTTGGGGTTTTTTTGCTTTCTAAGCCTGGGACCTGCCAGGGAGGAAAGTGAGAGCATTTTGGGGGCTGAGTGTGTAAAATAAATGAACGTACTCCCCTGCTCGCAAAAAAATATCTGTTGCAAATAGACATCTTCACCCATAATCAGTTAATTTCAGGATGCAAAAATTGCACCAACATACCCTAATGTCTTTGTTCCCCCCTGAGAGGATGGTTTGGGGGGTTCAGGGCAAAAAAAAAAAAAACCAACCCACCAGCAGACCTGGAGCCAGCCACCTCCCCGGTGCGGCTCCATTACCCCTAAACCATCCTCGACGAATGGGTCCCCCGCCGGGAGCATCTCCCCCGCCCGCACCCCCCGAACAGCTTCCAGCCGCCTGTTCTTCCCTCCCAACAGCCCTTCCAGCGCCGAAGTCACGCCTAATGTTTCGCTTAATTTTTCCCGGCTGCAGCATCAGTCCCTGCTCCTCTCACTCTTCCCATTTGCTAATGAGTGTAATGAGTTGCCAGCCTCGTTGTAACAACCTTTGCCATATTAGCGGGCTTCGCTCTGCCGGCTTCCCTCAAATCAGATCATCCTCACTTTTCCCAGTAAAACCAGGCATTAGCAAGCTTCCAGCCGTGGTTATATAGTGACCACCTGCGTTTTGGTGCTGGTTTTTCTCCTCTCCGCTGCTGGAAGAAAGGTGAGGATTGACCATGGACATCTCCACCGGCAAAGTTCACCTGGAAAACCACAGCTCTTTGCTTGCTTTGCTTCAACATCCTTAAAGGTTGAGCATCGTGTTTGGGCACCAAATAAAAAGCCTTTGAGACCTTGAGGTCTGAGGCCCAGAGCCTTGAGAACGAGGAGCAAGTCCTTCACAGCATGGTGGGACGATGTCACTGCAGTTGGGTGGTCTTGGGACACCTCTCGCCTTGACTTTGCTGTTGAGTTGGGACACTACTCAATGGTTGGCTTGGGCCGCAGTGTGGTGGGACGATGTCACTGCCATTGGGTGGCCCTGGGGCACCTCTCGCTTTGATTTTGTCATTCAGTTGGGACTCAACTCAACGGTTGGATTGGGCTACTGCTCTGCCAGACCCAACCCGGGTCACTTTAACAGGGAAAGTCCCAGCAATTTTTCTTCCAAGCTTGAATTTTGGTGACAGAAATGATAAATAGTGCTGCTGGAAGGAGGATTCGGGACTGGAGGTGTCGGGACGAGCACAGGGCTCCAGGGATGAAGCACCTCAGGGCAGCCCTGAGGTTTGGCAACCTTGGAGCATGAAGGCATGCTGCCAAAATTTAGCTTTTCTTAAGGATTTTGGCCATCTCATTTAACAGGTTTCATTACGCGCTGACCCTGGGCTAAGCCCAGGCTCTTTCTCAACTCCCCGCATTTCTGTATTGCTTTTCTTTACCCTTATTTCTTTACCGGAGGCGTGCAGAGGAGCTGTGTGCTGAAGGCAATCCAAAGCCGCTCCTGGCAGCGCCCAGGAAAGATGCGGTTAAACTCCTGCCAGAGTTCAGAGGGATGCAAAGAGGCAGTTGCAGGGTGACGGCAGGGAGAAGGAGCCATAAATTCCTGGTATTTACCCAGGGTTGCATGGCCATGATGCATTTTGCACAGGGTGAGAAGATCGCCTTTGTGCTCCCAGGGCTGCCCGGCGCGGGCTCAGCTCCCTCCGGGGCTCTTTGTCAGCTCCGTCTTTCTCTCTTTGCCTTATTTATTTGTTTGGCATCGGAAAGGCCGGCCAGCGGGACTGGGAATTGTCTGGATCCAGTGGCTTCTCACATCCCCTCCCTCTTCCCAGCCCCTTCCATGGGGAGCCGGATCTCACGGCACTGGAGAGGGTTTGGGGTGGGTTTCGGTCCTTTTTGCATCCCTCTCTTCCTATTTCCAAGGTTCAGGAATACACCCAAATGGAAGATTTCCATGCACACACTGCCACGGTGCTGAATGGGGCAGAGGAAGGGTGGGGACAGGCTTGTGTGGGGCTTGAAAATGAACAAAAAAACCCAAAATAAATAAAAATCAGAAGGGAAAAACACGTGGCACTGGCCACCCTGCACCCATGGAGCTGGGTCTGCTGGGAGCCAGCGATTCCGGCAGTCCTGCAGCAAGAAGGGCAAGTCCCCGGCGTTTGGACCCACATGTGGCTTTTTATGGTCTGCTGGAAAAAAACAAGGTGAGGACTTTCCCTGTTGGGATGCTCCTCTCCTATCCCATTTATTTCCCTGGGGAAGTTGAACCCATCAGCGCCAGGGTGACGTCTCCCACCTCTGCTTTCCCATTGCCCCCCATTACGTCCTCAAAGCAAAGCAGGGCTCAGCAGCACAGACGGCAACTCCCGAAAACCCCCATCCCAACCTCAAATTTTATGAACATATTTATCAGTGGGTGAAATTTCCATCCAGTGCTGCTCGTGCTGGGCTAAAAAGCTCCTCAGGGAAAGAGAGTGTCAGATTCGGGATCAAGGGTGCAGCACTTCTGCCCGATCACTTGCTGGTGCAAGCCAGAAACGCCAGGATAAGCGTGTGAAGGGCTCTCTGTGCCTCCTCCTCCCCAATTTCCACTGACCCTTTTATTTAATATTGTTTTCCAAAGGGAATGCCCAAGCTGTAATGTTTTGCATAGGATTTCCCACATCCAGCATCGCCCTGGATGGTCCAGCTGGTCCCAGCGCCCTCTTCCCAAAGGGATGCTGAGAAAATGGTACCGGCGATGCAGCAGCATCACCTCGGCGGTACATTTGGTACCTCCAGATTCATGGGGACACGCAGGGGGACGTTTGCCCCCAGCCGAGGGATTTGCAGAGCATCCCACATTAGGAGGGGGCTCTGACCAGTAATCATCCTTCCAGCCAGGTAGGGAACCTTAAGGAAACAAGTCGAGCGTAGTCAGAGCACGGTGCCGGAGGCAGGAGGCCGTGGATCAGTGTATTTATGGCTGCAGGCAGTCCATTCATCTGCAAAAGCCTTATAAAGAATCCCTTGCAATCACCTACAAGCAGCGTTGCTTGTTAATGGGTATTAGCTCTGACCTACAGATTTATATCCCGCTCCCCACAGGATTGCCGAGCCTTTGCCAACCAGGGCAGGGAGACGCGGAGAGCCGGGGCCAGGCGTCAGCAGCAGCTGGAAATCACTGCTCGGGGCAGACCTGGCTGCTCAGGTCTCCTCCGTGGCAGGTCCAGCCCGGCTGAGCTGGGGGGGCTCCTGGCTTTGGGGATGGATGAGATTTACACCTCCCTTAGCGTCATGAATTTTGCCTGGGCAGCAGGAGATGGTGATGGAGAGATGGAGTGAGCCAGGGACGGAGGGATGGAGGGAGGGAGGAATGGAGGGATGGAGGGATGGAGGGATGGAGGGGGAAGCCACTGTTCACCTTCCTCCATGGGATGCTGGAGGAAGAGCATCCCATCAACCCAGAAGCAGCATCCTCCAGCCAGGAACCCTGGTGTTTTTCCATGGGTGGAGAATTCAGGGGTTTCCCCTTGTTCCTGGGCTGCCCCATCCCTGGTCCCCCTGCCCCAAAGCAACCCGCTCCCACCCGTGGGGACTCACGGGTCCCCTCTCATCCCTAGGGGCAGCCCACGAGGGGACCCCAGCTGGGTGCTTGCACCAGCACCCATAGGAGCACATCCCAAGGACGGGCATTTGGGAGAGAGATTGTGCCGAGCGAGGTGGGAGGGGAGGAGGACGCTGAATACAAGTTCTGCTGCACGGGCCATTGCTCAGGGCCGGCGTCTGCCCGGCGGAGAGAAAGCAAATTGCAAAGCAGCAGCAGAAAAAAAAAATATACTGCAGTCTTCTCATCTGTCCATTTACGGAGCAAACCAACTCCCGGCATATTAATATCAGCCAGCCCGGGAAGAGGAGAGGGAACATCTTGATCTTTTCCATTAGGTGATACCTTGTCCTCTCTCTCTTTTATGGCTCACGACTGGTTTGCTCCTCTCCGCAATTCCCCGCTTTGTTCAGCTCCGCGTGCAGGAAAAGCCAGTGAAGCATCTCGAAATATAATTAGAAATCTAAATATGACATCGCTGTTACACTCCGAGACCCAGCACCATAAAACACCCAGGCTGTGATTTGTAAAAGCCGTAGCGAGTCGGCCGGAGCAGTATATACACCCGAGCATCCCGACGGATGAAGTTCATGATTGCTTAAAGATTACCCATGAGTTTTCAATTACCTCCTATTAATGTATTTACTCTCTGTATCTTTTATCAAGCTAAAAGTTGTTTTATTTTTTGCACGGGGATGGCTTCAGTTTCTTAAATGGCACATATTTCAATATTAAAGCCGCTTACTATCATCGTGGGCATGAGCGATGCCTCCAGGGAGCGGAGCCGGAGCCGGCTGCGTCTCCATCCTCTCCCGGAGTTTAATTAAGTGGGTGTTTGGCTTCACCCAGAGTCGGACATTATGGATGGTCAGTGCAGATGCCAGTGAGGGATGGAGTTTCTGGTGCCAGGTGGGATTCAAATCCAGGCGAGCTGGACCCATTTTCCTGCTTGTCCTCACTGGGAAGATGCTGGCGGGCAGGGATGGGCAGCAGAGCCGGGGGGGATGCCTCCTTCCCTCCCCAGCAGTCAGCTCCCTGCCTCAGTTTCCCTCAGGAAGAGGAGCTGACCCAGTCCATCACCTTTTTCAGGAGTGAGCCCTGCTTGGGCACAGTACACGTGAGGGCTGGGGTCTCTCTACTTTGAACTGAATGAAGCTGAATTCCTCCCCAAATGAAGGAGCCTGTGTCCCGTCCCCCTCATCCTGCCCCGAGAGGTGGTGGGTGAGGGGAGAGGGTCCTCAGACATCTCCAGAGATGCTTCCATGGCTCTTGCAGCCCAGGATGCTCCCCTGTGCCATCCTGGGGCCCATTTACATCATCCCGATCGATGAACCTCATGATTTCTCCCCAAAACCGTGGATTTTTCAATTACCTCCTTCCTGCGCTTGATGCAACTCCTGCACAAAATCTTCCCCCCCCCGTTAAAGTCTCCTATTTTTGAGCTGAAACCTAGCGATTTCACTAATATCAGCACGGGCTGGGGACCAGAGCAGCCCCAAAATCGCCTCCCATCCTCTCCCCCCTCAGAGGGAAGGTCCCAAGGAGGGATTTTTCACCCCACCCCCCAACCCAAGGCTTGACACTGAGTCACTGGCATCCACACAGACATTTTTGGGACAATTCTCCAAAGAAAGGGGCCGAGGACCACATGTGGTTGGCAGCAACGCGGGAAGCCATTGGGAAATGATGTGTTGAAAGCCCCAAACGGTTCTGGTGCAAATTCCTAGAGAAAGAGCGAATATCTGGGACTGGGCCAGGAGTGGTTTCCATTTCCAACCATGGGAGGTTGTTCTCTGTGTCCCCTTCCCATTGGGTTTCTTCTTCAGGGTTTTGTTCACAAATCAGTGACTCGTGTTTTTCTGGGTTTGCTCCACTTCTTTTTTTTTTGAAGCCGGATCAAAATGTAGAGGCCAAAAGCTGCTTGGCCACCACGGGGAATGGTGGCCCTTGCTGGACCCCAGCCATCATGCCCAAGGTGACCTTCAGGAGAGGCTCATTTTGGCGCTCAGCGGGGTGGCTGGGCATTGCCTGCGAGCCGCACGATGCTTTTCTTTAGCCAGCTGGAAAAAAAAAATCGCCTTTCTTTGGGTGCAGCGAGAAACAAAGAGATGTTTCCTCCAGGACAGAGCGTGTCATCCCATCCCTTTCTTCCCCAGCCAAGCAACTGCTGAGTCCTGCCGTGCTTCTGCTGCACTCATCTGTTGGCCAAGTCTTCATGGAGGTCTCTATGTTGATGCCTCGGTGCAGGTGTAAATCTATACGTAGATGCCTGTGTAGGTGCCAGGCTCCTTGTAAAGCCCATAGGGACTTAGTCAAGCTGTTGACTTCGCTAGTGATCAAAAGACCCCCGCGCCATTGGAGAAGCCCTGGGGCTTCAAACATCTGCAGAAGGCTGGCAGATGTGAGCTGCCAACGGGGAGCGGCTGGGAGAGCCAGGAGGGTGCCAGCAGCATCTCGGATGGTGCTGGGCACCCTGTGTGGCACCGGCACGGACCCTGGCATGTCTGGGGACATTGCTGACTAAGGCGGGCTGGCCTGGAGGTGAATTGTTGAATTCCTTCCCTGCAATGTCCCCAAGATCATCTGGTCCATGGTATTTAACTGAATGAGCCGTGGGTTTTTTTTCTAGGTGCTGTTTGAAGCCATTGCCAGGCAGCGTGGGAAAGTGGCAGTTTCTTGGGTTTGCCTAAAATCTGCCTCCCACCAAGGAGGAACCCAAAGATGCCTCCTGGGGTTGGCCCAGTTCAGGCGTAACCGTCCCAAGGAAGGTCCATGTGCTGATGTGTCTGCCTGGGGGTCCTTGGCCATGCGGGGTGGTGGGACCCATCCTGGCATGGGACACCCACCCCAGCCCTCTCCCGGGTGCCAGGGGGGTGCCAGCTCTAAAAGCCCTGAGCAACCTTCAGCATCACCTTTCATTTGCCTTTATTCTTGGAGGGGGGAAAAAACCCTCCCCAAAATGAAGAGAAAAAACAAAAAGTTGGGTGTGGGTTTGGTTTGTTGTTTTTTTTAAATGACATGAAATGACACAAAAAGGAGATTTTTCTTTCTTATTTCTGTATGTTGAATCAAACAGAGAAGTGACCATGCCTGGGAATTGCAGCATAGTTTCCAAGCAAAGTCTTTCTCGGAAGATCAAAATTTTTTCTTTTCTTCTTTTCTTTTCTTTTCTTTTCTTTTCTTTTCTTTTCTTTTCTTTTCTTTTCTTTTCTTTTCTTTTCTTTTCTTTTCTTTTCTCTTCTCTTCTCTTCTCTTCTCTTCTTTTCTCTTCTTTTCTCTTCTTTTCTCTTCTTTTCTTTTTTCTTTTTTCTTCTCTTCTCTTCTCTTCTCTTCTCTTCTCTTCTCTTCTCTTCTCTTCTCTTCTCTTCTCTTCTCTTCTCTTCTCCTCTCCTCTCCTCTCCTCTCCTCTCCTCTCCTCTCCTCTCCTCTCCTCTTTCTCCTGTGTTTTCCTGTCTTTTCTCCCTTTCCCTCTCTCTCCCGCCCTCATTCTCTCCCCCCCCCCTTTCTCTTCTCTCCCTCTCTTCCTCCAAGCCCCCACAAGGCCACCTCCCAGCACCGTTTCCCCCCGTGCCCCCGCTGCTCCTCGCTCCAGCCCCACAGCTGGGGCCCTGCCCGGGTGCTCCCCTCCCGCACGGCAGCGGCTCGTGGGACATGGGGACCCTCCTCCCGCCGGCACCGGGTCTCCTCCAGGCCGGCAGCCAACCCTCTGATGTGGCGGGACCTGACATGTCGGTGACGGGTTGGGAATGTTGCGTTGGCCCCTTTCCTTTCTTTTTTTTGCCTTATTTTTTTCTTTGCTTGTCTCTCTTGGCCGTGGCTCAGAGTTTTGGCTGGCCCTGAGGAGCTGCTCCAGAGGGGGATGCTGCAGCTGGACCCCATTCCAGCAGGGTCATCCATGGGGAACAGCCCCCCTTTCGGTTGGGTGGGTCCTTCTATTTTATATCCCAAAATTGCCTGGATGGGGATGAATCATCCCAGAGACCCCTGGCCCCTGTCCCAGTTTGAAGACCAGGTCAAGGCGCAGAGCCATGGACGAGTCCTTGGAACTCCTGGATGAGTTCCTCATCTCCCAAAAAACAGCGCAGCCACCAAATTCCCAGTCCTGTGATTGCACAGGGGTTGGGGTTAGCTAGTACCCCTCGTTTAGGGGATGATTCCCTGCTCCCAGCTTCTCATGAGGTTTCCTCAACCTCTCAGCTCAGGAAAGCTGGGTCAGAGCCCTGCGGTCCTGCTGCTGGTCCCACGCTTGCTCCAGCCCTGGGGGAAAAGCTCCCCAGCAGAAATAAGGGATTATCTCCTGTTTGAGGGTCTGGTCGGGGCAACACATGGGCTTTGGGGAGACATCAGCAGCTCCAGGGGCTGGGTTGTCCCCCGGGGAGGCATACGTGGGGTGTGGATGAACCATCCCTGGAAGCACCCAGCTTTCTTCTCAAGGTGCCCAAATCAGCAGAGGACACCCCTCTGTGTCCCCAAAGTGCTCCTGCAGCATCTCCTTTTCAGGTACTCACACCCTGGACCTGACCCAGCCAACACTTCGCTCAGATCAGGGCAAAAAAACCTGATTTTTAGTCTCTGGAGAGTCACGATTCCAACCTGCTCCCAAAATAGTGGCTTTAAGGGCTCAGCTTTGCTGGATGGCCGGATTTTAGGTGCTTGGAATACCTAAAATGGGGGTAGGACTTCTGAAAGACTGGAGGTGGCAACTTGTCCCGGTGTCCCTGAGTACACGTGTCCCTGTCCTTGGATCCAAGCGATGGTGCGAGGGCTCCTTCTTCCACCTTTATGGGGCTGGAGCTGGGAAGTTATGGGAAGAGCATCTTCCACATCCCTGCTCACTTCCAAAGGCCAGCCCTGCCGCTCGCTGCCAAAGCCTTTCCTCCAGCCAAGGAAAATCTATTAATGCCTCCAGGAAAATGACTCCAGGGTCCATGAAGGATCTGTCAGACTTTAACGCTCTTCAGCTTTCAGCCAGGTTTCATATTCATCAAAAAGATGGTGCAAGAGGGGACAGGGAAAGCACGTCAGAGGGAGATATTTGGAGCCAAATTCAATAAGTGCTGCTCAAACAGCCTTGAAGGATGTAAAATATCATTCGTTTGGAGAAGTTTGGGAAATGAGGAGGTGGCATCTGCCTCTGAGGACAAACGGCTTTCGGCCAGGCCGCAGGCAGTGAATGGCCAGAGGATGCCGGAGCATCCGAGATGNCTGGGGATGCTGAGGGCTGAACCTGGGTTTGGGGGCTCAGGGAGGGAGGAGGGCAGGATGGGGCCATGGGGACAGGGTGGGGGGGCTGGGGGAGCCTGGGTGACAGCAGGGTGGTAGCCAGTGGGTGCCTCAGCATGGGTACAGGGAGGTGAGGACCACCGTGTCCTGGCTTCAGCATCCCACCCGACTGCTGCCGGGCTTGGAGCCCGGGGCTCAGATCCTGCAGTGGCCCCAAGAGCCCCCTGTCCCCCTCACATACACCCCGCCTGTCCCCCCCACATGCACCCCACTAGTGACTGCAGGCTGCTGCAAAGGCTTTTCCTATGGGGTCAAGTCCTACAGGATCTGTTCCTGTAGGATCCATTCCTGTAGGATGCATTCTTACAGGATCTGTTCCTGTAGGGCCCTTTCCTATAGTTTCTGTTTCTCTAGGATGCATTACTGCAGGATCCATCCCTATAGCACCCATTCCTACAGGATCCATTTCTCTAGGGTACATTCCTACAGGTTCTGTACCTCTAGGATCCATTCCTATAGGACCCATTCCTGTGGTATCCATTTCTCTAGGATATATTCCTATAGGACACATCCCCATGGGATCTGTTCCTGTAGGATGTGTTCCTATAGGATCTATGACAATAGGATCTGCTCCTACAGGATCCAGGATGCACTTCCCTGGGATCTATTCTTTTAAGATCTCTTCTTATGGGATTTCTTCCTATAGGATCACTTCCTATAGGATCCATTTCAATAGGAGCTGTTCCTATAGGATCTGTTCTTATAGGATCCACTCCTAGCAGGTGCATTCCTATAGGATCTATTCTCCCTTCCCATACTTGTTCCCAGAGTCTTTTATTCCTGCCCACCCGAGGGAGGTGACAAGAGTTTGGGATGGGTCTGGGAGCCAGTGGGACCCCCAGGAGAGAGGGAAAAGGAGGACTTCATCCCGGTTTTCCCAGGAGACCGGCACACTCCTACCCTCAGCTTCCCCCACCATCTGAGGAGCACAGCCAGGTTTGCCGGCAGAAAGCTCCGTCAAGATCCACACATTATTGCTGCTGTTGTTATTACTTTTATTTAAGGGCCATGGATACCACGAGGGAATAACTCCATCCTGGTGCCATAACATGTAAAAAAATGCCTCGGTGTTTACAGCACAATCGTGTTGACTCTTCAGCTGGGAGTAACTTCCACAGCTAAACGAGAACCTGGCTTTTTATGGCAACAATTATGCTAACGATAACATTATTAAACTGCATGGGAATGACCCCTAAATCAACCCAGAAAGTTGCCCCTTCATGAAAATTGGATAATTCAGTCCTCGGATAAATTGATCGGTTGAAGAAGTCCCCCGACCACTGCGAATTCGGCAGATATCTCTTTTTTTTTTTAAAGAAGATTATTTATGGTTTATTTTAGACACCAGATCATTTGGTGCTTGTTTCATCAATTTGTCACTGTTTTTATTGTCACCAATTGCCCATAACTGGAGTGCATTTAAAATGTCATTGATCTTGATATTATGGTGTCATAATATGACAGTAATAGTTGTATCTTGTACAGAAAGCCCACTTCCTAAGATTGATGGCTTTCACCGTACCAATTATATTCTGTCCATCTAAGTGATAAAGAGAGCGTTGGAGGCATTCAATAGATAAATTAGATATCTTTTCAATTATTCCCTTTATTTTATAGGGTCACGTGCCTGATTAACAACTTTTTACTTCTGTTATTAGCCAGCGAATTTTCGATGCTCAACTCCCCACGTTTTAATTTTGCCGATATAATGAAAGATGTTGAGGGCTTTGTGCGGGGCTCTGTAATTGTCTCCAATCTTTCTTGCTCTCCCTGGAAGTACATGAGGGTTTCTCTCCTTTTTTTTTCCTCAGGATTCAAAGGGAAAAAAAACAACAACTCCTTTTCCTGGAATTTGTCCTGATCTGTGAGCTCAGCCCAGTTTTCCACTGAGGCTTCGCTCCATGTTATCTTAATTAGAAGGAGTTTGGTATGCGAAGCGTCCCGTGTCAGGGAGGGGGTGAGCCTCAGGGGAGCTCCTTAGATGAGCGTGGGGTCCTCCACACCTCCTCCAAAATCAAGTCCTTGGCCAAGGGGTGGTCACCGGCCCCACATTGCTGCTCCTGCCCCATTTTGGGGGGGACACGAAGTGGGTTGGCTCAAGCCCTTGCTGGGACGGAGCCACCCTGGTCCATGACTGGCCCTTTCTGGGGGAGAACAGGGTGGGTTTGGGTGGAATCTGGTCAACTCTCTTTGGGTGGGGGGACTTGGACACTCCTGGGGAGACGTTGCTGCTGCCGGGGAGACAATGCCTTAATTATTGCCTGTGGCCACCCAAGGATGCACCCACATGCCTGGGGAATGCTCCCATCTCTCTCCCTTGGCCACCAAGTAAGCCTTGGGGACCAGTTGAGACCAAGTCCTGGCTCCTACATGGTCACAGCGAGGTGAGATGGCTCCCAGCTGAGTTCAGCTCCCAAAAGCGAGGCATCAGGCTCAGACACCATTCTCTGGTGGAAGGAGTCGGGCTCTGGATGTGCCAGGCTCCCTCCGATGACTGTGAGGTCCATGAGCAGATGGACCTTAACTTCTGGGCAGCCAGAAGGACTCAAGGTGATGACTGGGCTAACGGCAAAGGGATGGAACATCTGACACCACTTCAGCCTGGCTCCAACTCTGCCCTGACCGTGTTCCTGCTCCCAGCCTAGACCCCGGGCTCCTGGGTTGTTGCACCCAAGGTGGGACAACAAGATCCAGGCTTTATAACACATAAAATCCCCGCAAACGACTTCTTTTTCTTTCTCTGAGCTCTGCACCAGATATGCTGGACCAGCCTGAGGGCAATCCCATTCACCCCACTGAAGACATCAGCCTCTGCACACGCTGGGAAATATTTCGCCGATGGGCAGCGGGGGGGTCTGCAGCTCCCCCCAAGCCGCAGTTCTTCATTCTGATCCAAGAAACACACAAAGAACAATTCAGGTGGAGTTACCGTAAGGAGATTTATTGCATACGGGGAAGCACATGTGATTTGATACCAAAGCATGAATCAAAGCGGGACAGCCTGGATGTATTTACATTTCTACCCTACGCGCATGAATATTGCAAGGAGAATACAAAGTCACGGAGGCGACAGCTTTTGGCGTGTAGGTTTGGGGGGGCTTTGTGAGTTATGGGGGGGGCAGCTGTAAATTTGTGGGTGCACAGGGAATAAAAGGGGTGATTGTGAGTGTAAGGTTGGTCTGTATTTATGCTGCAGGGATTCTCCTTTCTTATAGTTAAGAGGAAAATGTTGGGATTTAATAGTTGCTGTGGATGAGGAGTCCATCACAGGGGCTGGCTGCACGTCTTGGTGGAGACCTTTTCTCTGGTCCTCATGCAAATCTCGATGCAAAACCCAGCAGCAGGAGCTGAGACTGTTTCAGGCTCTGCCACACTGACCCCATCATCTGGCTTTGCTCCTCGCTGCCCAGCTCTTCTCCAAGGTGAGCATCATCCTTCATGGTTGGTGCTGAAGTGGACGCCCAATGGTGGCCTTTGCCACCAGCTTGTCCCCATCAGTAGTTCTCCTCCATCTCACCATGAGGAGATCATGGGGGCTGAGTGTCTTGGCAGGGTAATGGTTTGAGGGTCTCCAGCTAAAAGAGGGGATATGGGAGAAGGAAAAGTGTCCAGGGTATGCATCAGACTGCCAGAGCCAAAAGCATCCATCCCAGCCATGGTGCATGGGAGGATGGAGGTTGCACCATTGCCTCTTGGCTGATTTTGGGCCCAGTCTGCCCAGAAATGGTCCATCCCTGCATGGAAACGGCCAAATCATGGCCATGACCTAGTGTGGATGTTTTTGTTCTCCATCGGGGCTTCATGGAAAGATTCATCCCCCACTTGTGATGAATGAACTTTTAATGGAGAAAAATAGATCGTCCTATTTAAGTGAGACATTTAAGTGAAGCTGATGATTTAAACAACTTAAAGTCCATTAAACAAAGGGGGAACCTGGATCTTAAAGTCTCATTCATTTTGAGAAGCGTCTGGCCTGGGATAAACATGACATTAAGTATCCATCTGAGCATTGCTAAAACATACATTTGCCTTTGTAATAAAATGTTTTTAAGATATAGTAATGGTTACCTGGAGAGCGGTTCACGTTAAAATCCCTCTGCTGAGATACTTCAGTAGCTGCCCATCAACTAATGGAAACAAGATATTTGGATGTGAAGACACCAGGAATATTTTGGCCTTATTTAGGGGAGAAGGAGGATGGTGCAGGGAACTGTGCCAGCTCCGTGCCTCTTCCAAACCCCAGACCTTCCTCTTCCTCTTTTGGTCCTGGGTGGATGAGATGGAGTGGTGGTGGATGGATGGAGATCAAAGCCAATTACAGCATAAGAAAGAGTTATCAGAGATGTTTAGCAGGCCTCTGCATCCAGCGAGGGCTTTGCTTCTCCATCACTGACAAGCAAAAGGAGAGAGGTTAGACTGGCGATCGCTGGGTTTCCATCAACCACACCTGAAGATGATCCATCAAAGTCATCAGAGGTGCTGAGTTAGCTCTTAGGTTAATACTAAAATGTTTATAGCTCCTCCCAAGTTCAGTATTTTGGGGCTTCTTGACAAGTTATCACAAGCCTTGTGACAAAGGCACCGGGTCCTGCCTAGACACAGGACAGGAGCCTCAGTTTTCCCTGAAAAGATAAAGTTTCTCCTCCTCTCATCTACAGAAAACCCACCTCTAAAATCAAAGAGGCAAAGACCCTCCAGAGGCACCAGGAAATTCATCTCAGGAATTTAAAGCAAACCTCAGGATTTTAATGTCTGGGCTCATCAGAGCACGGAAACATTTGCTTAACTTTGAGCATGTGCTTAACACCCGCGGGAGCCTGGTGCTGCCAGGCAGTTTTCCTCCCCGGCTTGTCCGTCGTGGGAGCAGAGCTGGGACATGACGTGAGCCAAGGGTCGGACAAACAGGGCTGACGCCACAGCAAGATTTATGGGAGGGGAAGGGACCCGCTTTCTTTTCCGTGATTAATAAGGAGAAGACAAGGAACCTCCTCAAAGCCTTGGTGGAGGCATTTCCCTTCCCAGTGCCCAGCTTGACGGGGTCATTTGCAGCCAAATTCCAGCGTGATCTCCGCTGTAGATATCGTTTCCTCAGAGGATTGGAGAATCCCATCCTGCTCATGGTCTCCTGTGCTTGGAGGGGTCCAAATCCTGCCCTGACAGCCACATCTCAGTGGCTGCAGGAGACACCCAGACTGGGAAAGTCTTCACTCTCCAGCCTGATCCAAAGTTTGTTGACCCTGGTGAGATGTCTGGGGGATCAGGCTGTAGATGGAGGTGGTGAAATGATGTGGCTGGTGAGAAAGCCTGATGAAATCAGGGTCTGGAAAGGACCTGGGGCATAGTTGGTGCCTGCAGAGGGGGAGACACCTGGAGCCCCATCCTCCAGAGCTGTTGCATCCTCTGCTCACCCCTGCCAAGTGATGGTGACCATGGCAAGGTGTCCCATCAACCCCACGTGCGACCCCAACCTCTCCAAACATCTCCCCATTCTCAGGGCTGGAAAATCCCAACCCAAGGGATTTGCATCCCGTTATGCCTCTCTCTGACAGACTAAAAGTCCCTGAGGATCCCATTTACCACCATCAGGACCTTCTCCCCTCCCTGCACAGGGCGCATGATGGTCTCGGTTGCCATCAGAGACACATGGACGCTCCGACAGCGATTCTCCACCTGGAGCATAGCTGCATTGCTCATGTCCCTGTCCTTGCATATCATTTGGTCTCGCATCACGCTGCTGGATGTGTCGTGAAAGACCTCTCCGAGCGGCCACAACTCAGGCGGGTGGCAGGCTGGCAGCCCAGCATATGGCTCTGACAGGGAAAGGACGATTCACTGTGAGCAGGCGCAGCGAAGCCCTAACGAAGACAAGAAGCTGTAATTTTTACCTTGAGGTTACCTGCCAAGCTGCTTCCCTAGGGGTGTATAGATCAACTAAGGGTGTGAATTTAAAGCAGGCCGGCTAAATTATATTAAACCTGCGCGTGGACCTTCTCGCTCAAAATGCAGCCAGCCTTAATTCGGTTTAGCTTTGCGAATTAAGCTAAACTGAATTAAACCAACTGTAATTCTGAATAAGTGTCCAGAAAGGGGCTTCATGTGCTCTAGCTAATCCACTTTAGAAGTTGATTTGGATTAATGCTGATGGATGTCCCCTTATAGATATGTCTTGGTGCTCCTGGGCTTGCCGGCTCTGCCAACACACTGAACAGCGAGGATTTACAGCATACCAGCTCCCCCGTACCCACCTCCCTTACAGACCTGCTCCGAGATTGTGAGCTATGTCCTCCTTCCATGGGATGCTGAGGCTGGGGTTCAACCACCTTCTTGAAGGACAGGATCCGTCCTGCTTCATCAACTAACTGGTGTTGGGCTTAGCTGGGTGTTTGGTTCCTGTCCGGTCAATGGAAGGAGGCAAGACACTCATTTGGGGCATACTTGGGGAGATTCCTTGTGGGTTTGCAATGAGCACCTGAATTTAGCCCTTCCTTAAGACTTGAGGGTGCTGGTCTCTCTGCATTGACCGTATAGAGGGATTTTGGCATGAAGCTCCTAATTTAGGCACATCTATTAAATGGTTAAAATTATGCAGATGAAAAACGTCCACACGACTAATTAATATCATAAAATCACACCCCCCGATCCAAAATGAAAGCAGGCAGAGCAAAGACCCAACCTGTGCAATGCCACGGCTGTTTGTGCAAGGAGGCACTGAGAGGAACCTGCAAAAATTCCCACACCAATAGGGTTGTCCGCCCACATCCCACCGCCCGCGTGAGGCCATGGAGGCACCAGACCCCAAGCATCCTCACCTCTTTTGAAAAACAGCTTGGTAAAGTCCCTCTGTTGCAGAGGACAAGCGTATCCCCTTGACTTTGTCTTTTTAGAGTTTGCTGACGTGTTAACAGCTAATCCCGTGGCTGTTGACTTCATTTCTCTTCCAGAACGGCCAATTGGCAATGGATCAATACAGGGGAAAGGTAGTAGGATGGGAGCTAAATAAATTATTTCCCTTTGGGAGGCAACGTGGAGATGACAGAGAGCAGAGCACCTCACTGCCCCACAGACACAGCTGGTCCAGAGCAACTTTTTGGATGGTGGATCCTGCTAGGATGCATTTGCATCCCATGGCCTTGGCACATGGTTACACGGTGAGGGGATTGGGTGAAAAACTTGGATAGAAATTAGCTCAGCAAATCCCTGTCCCATCAGAGCATTGCTGGAACCTCTCCATCCCCACTTCCTTGTCTTCTTTCTGCACAGTGTCCTGCAGGTTGGGCCAGCTCTGCTTCACTCCTTGAAGTGAAGGAAAGCCTCAGGAGGAAGGAATAGTTTCTTCCAGCGCTAGCTGTGGCCTTTGCTTATTTAAATAGAAAATGTTGGCCTGGATGGGTTATCTCAGCTCTTTCCAGTGTCAATGGAGAAAGGTGGACCACTAGATGTGGGTCATCTCTCCCATCCTACTCATCCCTTTGGAGGATGAAGGTGTAGGTGCTCATCTCTCTCCAGGGGTAGAAGAAGGAGATCGGACCCGACACTATGTTTTTGGTCGTGGGACATGAGATGAAGCCACCCTGAAGGCCCTTCTCCTAGCTTCAAAGAGTGCTGGATTGGGCCCTGCGGCAGGAACGTGTCTGCAAGGGAACACTCAGGCAGGCAAATCTGAATTAACTAAGGGTTTGAGTTTAAAGTGCATTAATTTAAAGTGCATTTAAAGAGCATGCAAAATGCATGCAAAGTGCACTTTGGTCCAAATGAAAGTGCTCCTCCATCAATGGAAAGTAATTTACTGCCCATCCCCTGGCGTTTCGGTCAGGATACATCTCTCTTTACCGTAGACGCCCGCAGGTTTGTTAGCGAAGATGAGCTTCTCAGTTCAGCTCCTCCTGAAGAGCATCTCCCTCGGCATGGGTAATTCCCCGCCGTGAACCGTGGCTTACGGGATGCAGCAAATCGCTTCCCGCAGTTACCCCTCTTTCCCGATTGGGGTTGGGAAGAGGATGGACGACACCTTGCAGGGGAGTGAGTAACCAAGAGCCGGGGGAGCATCCCACCTTTAGGCTGATTGCCCACGCTTTCCCGTATGGAAAGGCATGCTGGGAGAGGTCTCAAGTCACCGGTTGACTTCCAGGATGAGGAAAATGGGATCCATCTCTTTGGAAGATGAACTTGAATGAGCAGCAGCCTTCAGAAGGCCAGCGCTGCTCTGGATTGCAACCTGGAGCATGTCCAAAGCAGACGCATCCCTCGTGGAGGGACAGGAGGTGCAGAGGCAGAGCATCCCTTCACAGCCCATTTTACAACGCCACCTCCATCTCTCCACACGTGGGTGATGAGCTGCTGAGAGACGGGCAGGAGATGGCTGAGCCCCTGCCCTCGACCCAGAGGTTCTGCCAGCACTGCTGTCTTATTTACAGCTACAAAATAAACAACTCACCAGCTCAGAAAAAATGCACAACGTCCTCCCTCCATCCCTCCCTCCCTTCCTCTGGCCTCTCCCCCACAAACGGCCGGCAACAGCTTTGTTTAGAAAAGAAAACTGATGTTTTTATGGGTCCCATGAATCTTACCGGGAAGCCAACAACCCCGGACAGGCGGCTCCGAGAAGCTCAGCCGGAGCCGTGAAGCATTGCCTTGCAAAATAAAGGTCAACCCAAGCCACTGAACACCATTAAAGCCAAGGGCTGGGTGCCAGAGTCCAGGCTTTTAAGCCCAAAGAGCTGAGCTTCAAGCAAGTTCTCTCCTAAAAGCTTGGAGTGAGCTGAAATCCCCCAGCTCAGGGATGTTTTTGTAGCAAACTGGGGTGAAATGGCCTCTTTCCATTTTTTTGCTAGGGATTTTCGAAGGAAATTTGGTCCTTTGAAGGGAAAAGCTGGGAACGGAGCAGGAGCATCCCAAATATTCAGGCAAAGCCCTGGCGTTGATGTGCAAAGCCAGCGGGCTTTAAAAAGATGAGCAAAAAAGGGGCTTGAGGGGTAAATCAGCAGGGGCGAGATGCTTCCCACGGCGATGTAACTGAAACTCCCAGTTTTCCAGGGTGAGAAAAAGGGTGGAAAATAATTGAGCTCTCCTAAACCCCAGCATATTTAACATGAAGTTCAGCATGAAACTCAGTAATCCTCGAGTGGGGCCAAGTTCTCGAAGGAGCTACAGGGACAAGCCAGGGTCTTGCAAATGGAGCGAGCAAAACCAATTACCCTAAAGAACAGCAGTGAGTTTTTTAGGAAAGATTTTTGGCTTTGAGCTCCAGTTTTTAAATCAATCTCCTCCTAGTAGAGGCCAGACAGATGTGTCACTGTTAATGAGCGATTACCCATCGGCTGAGCCGTGGTACCCGGCCGCCCGCTCCCAGCGGTGATTTAAGTGCGGTGGTGGGTGATGGGGACAGCCATGGCCGCGGTGATAAACCTGCCCTCGTGGTTAAGCCTCACCTTTCCCCTTCTAGCTTGACTTATCAAAAAGTTAGGCCAGCTCCCTGAATGGGAAGGGACTGGGTCGTTTTGGGGTGTTTTCCTGTAATTACCTGATTTGTGCCAATTCTCTCCACCGACTCCAGAGGGAGCCTGGACTAGCGATGATGAGGGGTTTATATCCCAAACATAAAAGCCACGTGAAGGGAATTAAGCTTCTCCACCAAGGCCAGGACCAAATTTCCCTCAGACACACAGATTTTCCTCCATTGGCATCCCAAAGCATCCCCCTCCAGCTGCAGCTTAACTGAGGATTTATCAGCAGTTTATACCCCAGCCCCAACCATGTGTAATTACAAGTCCTGACCTCATTAACAGGACACATTCACCTCCTTGGGATGCTGATTATTTCCCCCCAATAGCAGCAGGAGGGGATGACCCCCACCCTCCTCTTCCTCCTTGCTTCTTCAGAAGGGCTGTCCCAGACGGGAGCCCAGGGACCAAGGCAGGGGGGTGTCAGTGGGTGCCCCCAAGGCCGCAAGCACCCACGTCCCTGCCTCAAGCCCCCTGAAGTCTATTTATTACTTGCAGCGATTAATAAGCAAGAAAAAGGAGGAGGCAGGGGGGCATTGCTCCTGCCTGTTGCTAATTAGTGCACTGCTCGGAGGATGGGAGGCTGCAGGGAGCTCGTTCGCCCACGACGCTTAATGAAAGCAGCACAACCCTTCGCGTTATTTAATTTAATAGGAGAATTAATATCGGGATGGAGGGTGATCGCCTCTGCTCCACGGGCTGGAGGAAGGATGCTCCATCCATCTTGCTTTATTCCGAAGAGCATCTCAAAGGCGATTTGATTACAGGGTAATAGGTGGGTTTTGGGGATGGTTGCTGGTTTGGGGTCTTATTTTTATTTTCTTTTGGGTTCGGTGGGGTGGAAGGCTCTGTCCCTCCCACCACCGAATAAATGAAACCCGCGCATAACCCTTCACCCGGCTCCATCCGCTGATAAAGTCCCCCAATCTTAATTCAATCTGTAAAGATTAAGCCAGCAATAAGGAGCATCGGAGGGCTGACGTCCGCCGAGTCTCCCCGGGGCGGGTGACAAATGACTTTGTGACAGTAATCGCCAAATTAGAATCTGCATCGCGAGCCCCCGCGCTCGCCGGCGCAGCCGCCGCGCCGGGCTCCTCCCTGGCACCGGGTGCAAGGAAAGGTCACGCAGCGGCACCGAGCGCCTGCTCCCAACGCCTTGCATGCTAATGCACTGCCAGGATTTGGGATAAAAAATATTAAAAAAATTAAAAAGCAGGTGTTTGCGTATTTATTTATCATTCATTGTTTGCTCAGCGGCATGGGAGAGGGCACCCGGCATGTTGCAAAATGTTTGGGTAAATGTTCGTTGCATGAAGCCAGAGCAGGAATGAGGGGGTTTGTAGCAGAGTATTTCCCAAATTCACAGCCCCGATGCCGGGGGAAGCCAAGCCCCGCACCTCTCCCTGCGGCATTTCCAATTAAATTAATAAGGCAGGCAAACGTTGCGCGCTCCCGGCTTGCCACCTTTCTTCCTCTGCATGCTGACCTGCGCTGGGGCGACATATATCCCTCCCTATATGGGTCCACCTACAGCCGGAGATGCATTTGTGCAATTTTCCTGGATTTTTGACAACACCCTGCGGATGCCCTGTGGGCTGGGGTGGGGAGATGCTCTGGGCACCCTCCAGCAGCTTTGGCCGCCTGCACCCACCCACGGGAAGGTGGGCTCTGCCTGAATAAGGAGGAATTTAGGTGGATTCGGGGTTCACCCTGCCCAACTCACAAGGGGTCCCAGCCCCGCTTTGATCCTGCACCCCAATAGATGCCTTTGGGGGTGGCTGGGTGTGCAAAGGGAGGCGAGCCAGGGTGATGCTTTGGCACTGACACACCTGCATCACCTTCGGCCGTGCTAAACCCGTGCAATGCCACGTGCCCTTTGCCTTGCACATGGCCACATCTTGCATGTGCCCTTTGCCTTGCACATGGCCATCATCTTGCACGCGCACACGTGTGCAAGCACCGGGAGCTCTGCCCCTTCCTCCCTGTGGCCACAGCATTTGCACGCCTGAGCACGAGGGTGCAAATCCACCCCGGGATGGGGATGGTGGGTGCAAATTTGGGGCCGTGGCAGGGCTGGGGGCAATGTGGTGCCCCGCAACCCCCCCATCAGGCTCGTTAGCGTGGGGAGAGGCTGCCTGGGAGCGTTCGTTACGGTCACACAGTGGCGAGGAGCAAGCATGAGTCCCGTTTGACCTTTCCGTTGTACGAGGTGCAATCGAGTTAGCGCCGAGTTGTGATTTAATTCCCGGGATGGAGCTGTAATTCGCTTACAGCAGCCATTTTCCGGCAGCGCTGGAGTAGCCGGCTCTGCCGGTCACCGGGATTTTGTGCCGCCGAGTTGGGGTGCTCCCCCCGGGGAAGCTCTTATCCCACCATCCGGGGTTTTTAAAAGCACAAGACGGCACAAATCCTCCTGCCCCGTGCAAAAACGCATGTGGCACAGTGTGCGGTGGGAGCCTGGACACACTCACGAAGGTGAAAACACGTGCACTTGGGAAAACACACGCCGGGTCACGCGCACACCTGTACCCCATTTCAACTCCATCCATACTGCGACACCACTGGGACGTGGATGGTTATCTCCTAAAGGAAAGAGAAACATTCCCAGTCTGCAGTCGGAGGGGATTTACGCTTTTTCTCCCCATTTTCCCCCCTTGCAGCAGTTGTTTGTATTTGCAGCAGGTGCCTCTAAACAAAACGCATCATCCAGGCTGGGATGTCTTCGCTCAGGAGAGCCGAGCACCCAAAGGAGCTGCTGTCCCCGCAATGAAATACTACTTAGCTCATTGCAATAGGATGATCTATTCATTTTGGAGGGGGTAAGAAAAAATATCTAGGAGTTGTGTTATCATCCCACCACCTGGGGAAGGGTCGCCATCCTCCAGCCCCTCGGAGATGCCGGGGAGCGGGATGCGGGCGCGCCGGGGAGGGGATGCCCCGGCGACGGCGACGGCGGCATCATTGTGCGAGGCCGGAGCGGGGCAGAGCTGGGCGGCTGCATACAAACCCGGAGATGAAAAGGGTGAGAGGCCTCGGCAAGTGAGGGCTGTCGGGGTGATTAATGGGGGTGAGCGGAGGGTGAGGCCCCTCCTTCCCCAGAGCCACAAGATGGCAAAGTGATTCGAAGAACAAGAGAGCAGTGTTCGCCCAGAAAGCCTCCTGGAAAAAAGAAAATACACTTTATTCCTGGTAGCCTGCAGAGCCAAGGGTTCCTCTCCTCTTTGCCTTGTTGGTTGGGTGTTTTTTTTTTCTTGCTGATTTTGTTGGGGTTTTTTTTAACTATTTTAATAAAAATAAATAAGTGCAACGAGGACGTGTAAATGGCAGTGAGAATTGCACCGCGCTGCCGGGTCAAAGCCGCCTGGGAGCTGCCGTATATTTACATCTCTATTTGCTTAGAAAACAATAACCCACGGGGAGGAAGAGGGGAGGTGCTGGCAGGGCTGGTGCAAGGCGGTTTTGGGGGGCCGGCATGGAGGAGACCCCCTCCCACCAGAACAAAACCCTGGGACCCAAGAGAGGTTTTTTTGCAAAGCAGCTAAACCCCATGGGTTTCGCTCCCGACGGATACACCACGCTGATGCTCAATTCCAGCTTCCCCTTCCCGCGCAGCTCCAGCCCCGGGGCTGGACCGAAGGGGGCTGCTGAACCCCAAACCCACCCCAAAAAGGATGGAGCAAGGTGGGGAGCAGCATCACCGCCACGGCTGCCCTCCGTACCACGTCTGCCCCTAATTTAATACCCGGGGAGCCAGAGGGGCCGGAGCAGAGGCGACGAGCGCAGGATGCTGGTGGTTACACTTAGCTGTAGGGTTTTTTAATGACATAATAGGTTGGGAACAATTTTTCCCAGCCCGGTTCCCATGGCCTTCCCAGATGCAGAAGCTGGGCAGATCCTCGCAAACTCCCTCCAGGTGCAGGATATGTGGTTAAATCCCAGGGAGCGAGGGGGGCTGGGGGGATGCTGGAGGGGTCCCTAGCCCCGAGCAGGGCTGCTCTGCTCTCCTCCCATCTTTTTTTCCTTCCGTCTTTCCTTCTTGCCATGTCCCCCCATCCCTCTCGCCGTCCCACCGTGCCCTTGTGAACATGTAGGGAACCAAAATCACAGCAAAATGTAATGCTTGCCACGTACCGGGTCGAGACACGGGAGCTACGCAGAGTATTCAGGAGCTGGATTAAAGCTCATTTCCACAAGAATCATCATTTTAAGGAAATTAATTGAGGTTAAAAAAGCCACATAAGGCACTGGAATGGGACCTGGGTGGATTTCCAGTAATTCTAGATTTTGGGAAAGGTGGGTGGCGAGGGTTGACGGGGCTTGTGAAGGATCCAGCATCAGCAGCATCGCGACACCGCTCGGCTGTGGATGCTTTCTGGGTACCGGCATCCCTGAGAACAGCAGCTTTGCTGGGACCTTGGTGACAAATCCCAAACGGCTCCCGAAATGCCAAGGGAGAAGAGCTATGGGATATGCTGAGGGGTGGAAGGGGTTCAGATGGAAGTTATCTGGGGGTATCCGTTGGGATGTGCTCTTTCCCAGCGGGTTTTGGGATGAAGAGCCCTCACTTTGGTCTCCTGGGAGAGGCTGCAAGAGGGGGGATGACCTTGAGCCCAGCCCCTGCCACCCACGGGATCCACAGGGTCCTCAGTGTGGGTGGGAGGAGAAGCAGAAGGGCCTGTGGGTGCGGAGAAGGGGGGTCTCTGCAGAGCACCTCCCTGCTCTGCCCCAAGGTTTTCGCCCCACAGCCACTCTCAGGGGTGTCCTTCCCCTTTGGGGGTGTCCTGAAGACCCCCTTGCTTGTCCCCTTGGTGGGGTGACATCCCCCTGAGCCCTGACTGGCACCCCACTGCGCAGCCGTGCCTCCATGCATAAGGAAAATATATCCACATATAGAAACAGGGACGTATGGACTCACAGACATATGGGAACGGGGACATACAGACCCGCTATAGCTCGGTCCCAAGACATCACCCTGTAATCCCGCCCCTGCAATGACCTGACGCACTTCTCTGCAGTCGGCACGTATATAATGCTGCCCTTACACATAAGGATGCTATATCACCAAGGGGCCGTCAGTGCAAAATTGGGCGCATGTGGTCACACCACACATTTGGGGGTGTCTTTGAGCACCCACACAACGTCCCCGGGTGCCTTTTGCTGCCTGCAAGCCCAGGGCTATATACATCCCATAGATACATAGAGCGAGACATATATATGGAGGTTGCGACGCCACATGCATAAATCCAGCTGTTGCACTGGGTACCCAGGCAGGAACAGGGCCGCATCCTGCACCGGGTCCAGCCGCTTCGTTACCTCGGAGCATAAATTAGGTGTGTGCACGCACACGCATACACACGCACGCGCGCGCACACACACACGCGCGCGCTGGCCCAGAAAGCGATTAGCTGCCGCTCAAATTTGCATCTTATTAACATTCCCACAAGGGTTATTTTACAGCCAAAGGCGGGTGGGATGCTCGTCGCACAGAGTGAAAAAAAAAAATAACACACACGCACCCCCCCAAGCTTTGGGGTGCGGGAGGAGGATGAGGATGAGGCTGGGCTGGGGGGGGGCAGGGAGGAAGGGCTGGGGGGGGCAGCAGGGGGGGTCTGGGGGGGG
>NW_010972622.1:64456-66172 GCF_000737465.1 Haliaeetus leucocephalus
GATCGGGAGCTGGTGGTGGGAGACGCGAGGCCGGGCGCATTGGGAAGCGAGTCACGTCGGGTAATTTATGGTTGATGCTTCTGCGGGAGTTTAAGACCTCGATGCCTTCCATAAACTATTTTACTTGTTTAAAACCCACAGTGGCAGTGGGGGCTGGGAAGGAATTTGGGGGGCTGTGGGGGGGGGGATTTGTATTTCCCTTGGGAATTAGGGCTTGGGGTGGGGGGACTGTCGCATCCCTGTAGCCACAGCTGTCCGTCTCCCCCCCGACACCCACCCGCACCAGCGGGGTCAGCGGTGGATTTTTGGGGTGCTGAGCCCCTCCAGGTCCTTCTTTCCACCTCCGGCTGATACCTGAGGCTCAAAAGCAAGGGATGGGGGGGGGGGCAGCCCCCGAGTCTCATTCTCAATTAGAAAACCTTTTACTCTCTGGAAAGGCAGCGGTTGAGAGAGCGAGGGAGCGGGAGAGGCATTTCCAATAGTCACACTTGTCAAGTGAGACCATCTTTTAGCCCTCAGGAACAGCAAATCCCCGTGAACTCTGGGTGAACCAAGATTGAAGTCATAAATCAGCCCTACAAAAGCCTGCTGTTGGATGCGGGTGCCGGGCTCCTACCTTTAACGCTTTAACGGGCGAAGGAGGAAGAAAGAGGGAGGGGGAAAAAATGGCAAAAAATAAAATATCTTTAAAAAAAATAACAAAAATTCACATTATCTGCACGCTGCCTGAGGGTGGGGGCGTGAGGATGAGGAGGGAGGGGGATGCTGGTGCCTTCCCAGGGTGAAATGAAGGCTCTTCGCCCCCGCCATCAAGGGGTTGGGGCTTTTTGGGGTGCTGGGGTAGGAAGGGGGGGGTCACTGAAAGGAGGGAGCGTGAAGATGAGGAGGCTGTGGAGGGGGGGAGGAAGGAAAGGGGTGGAAGGGGAGATGGAGGAGAAAAAAGCATTGATTAGTGAAAGGAAATAGCTGGCGTAATGGATCTGGAGGAGAGGGCTCTTTGGCGGAGGGGCCATCGATCCGCTAATGGGAGAAAGAAAATGGGAGTGAGAAAAAAAAAAAAATATAAAAAGCCTATTAAGAAATAGCGGGGAGTGTGCGCTGCATACATATGGGCAGGGCGAGGGCTGCCTGCCCCCTGCCCGTACCTGCCCCTCGGCCGCAGCATCCCAAGCTCCTGCTTCTCACCCCACTCATTAGTGACACACGTGGGATTTTTTTTTTTTTTAACCCCCGCCTTAATAAAAACTCATTGACCTGGGCATCCCTTAGGCTTGTAGAGGAAAAAAAAAAATAGAGGAAAAATAAAATACTGCTTCGCCCCGGTCTGGGATGCTCGGGGGAAACTTTCACCCACCCGCGTCCCCTCTCTCTTGGCTAATCTAAGATGACAAACAATATGATGGATATAGTTTATGTTAATTCGCAATGCCCTTTCCTCCAGAATTTAACTGTAAGTTAATGTACACCGGAAACTCCAGCTCTCCCTGCTTCGCTAATGGGCTGAGGTATTAGCTGGTTCTAACGATGCATACAAATGTACTTGTCTCTGTGGGCTGCCCCAAGATTTATGACTCTTTTGCCTTCTGTAGCTGTAAACAAGGGAGAAAAAAAAATAAAAAAGCCAGTCCATGCACCGCTTACTACCTGAAGGAGCCTTGAAAAAAAAAGAGGAGGGCGGCAGCCGGGCGCAAAACTTGAATTTTTCTTTTTTTTTTT
>NW_010972622.1:66395-67922 GCF_000737465.1 Haliaeetus leucocephalus
GATCCCAGCTTAAAAAAAAAAAAAAAAAGAAGAAAGAAAGAAAAAAAACAAAACCGAAATGCAGCAAAAAAAGAGAGCAATTTGGGGAAAATCTTCGCTTCTCCGCTGTTCTCCTCCAGAGCCGCCGCCGCCGCCGCGTTTGCAGCCGCCGGAACGGAGCAAAGATGCCGGAGTTTGGGTGTACATTTAAAAGCTTTGGGAAGAGTTTGCAAAGCTAAAATTGTATTTCTTGAGAGCTGCGGGCTGGTAGGTGAAAACTGCATCCTTGTCTGGGGGGTTTGCTGGGTTTGGGGACTCCGTGAGGCCCTAAAAATGCATTTTAGGGGGGAAAAAAAAAAAAAACGGAGGAGGGAGGGATGCGAAGAGGGATTTAAACCTCGGTTAAGTTTCTACTTGCTTTTATTATACCTGTTATTGGCTTTTTTTAGGAAATGAAGTCAGATTTCTTGGCAGAGTTGTGGTTGTCGGGGCTTTTTGGAAAGTAGTTTTCAGTAGCGGGACTCGTAGCCGTCACTGCGGATGTATTATACTATATATATATATCTCTCAGATGTATTATATATTATATATATGTATTATATGTTATATATTTTTTCTATATAGACACACACACGCAGTTTGTTTATATATATACATACTTTTTTTTATATATATATATGTATATATAAAAAAATTTAGAAAGCTGCTCGCATTGCATGGAGGGGAAAAAAAAAAACCAACCCCAAAACTCCCCCAAATGCTCCAAGGAGAGGTGGAAACTCGCAATTTTTACTCCCTTTAGAGCCCAGGGGTTCCAGCAAAGCTCAAGAAACCCTCTGCCCTCCTCCCTCTCTTCGTGACCAGTAGATATTTTCCAAAAGGCCCCGGCAAGCCCGAGCCCGGCGGGCCAGGAGCCGCTCCAGCCTTTCCCTCCTTCCCTGCTCGCAGAGTTATTTTAATATCCACCTAAACCCCAGATGGGTTATTTTGGGGATGTGCAGAACACGCCTCCTGCCCATTCACAAGTTGCCAATTTAATCTGATTGCTCTTTAAAAGCACTTTTCTTTTATTATTTAGGGGAGAGAGAGAGAGGGGATTTAAAAAATAATCGGAAAAAAAAAGAAAACTTGGCCGGGGGAAGAAAGGCGAGTCCGTGTGATGGGTCGGAGCCACATGGTGCTACTTAAAATGTTCGCTTTGAGATTCATAAAATATTTAAAGCCCCGAGTCAAGCCTTTTCTATTTATTGCAGTGTATAATTCAAAATTATCGTGTATTAATAAGCCAATAATGATAATCTCTATAGGAAAAGCACGCTAGTTGTGCTGGTTTTATGGCTGCCCTTATCCTTCCTAATAACCTTTGGCTCGGCTCTGTAATAACTCACCGCCGAATGAGCAATTGCCTGGAGTGCCTTAAATATCTCCCAGCCTTTTCCACACTCCGGACCCCCCCTGCGCCTCCCCCCCCCCGCGCCCCCCCGCCCGGGGGCTCCCACGTCATTCCCGGCCGGTCACCGGTTCGAGTCCCCGCTCCGCCCGCTCGGG
>NW_010972622.1:68059-74055 GCF_000737465.1 Haliaeetus leucocephalus
CCCTCCCCCCCTTATTTATTCTTATTATTTTTATTATTATTGTTGGGTTTGTTGTTGTTGTTGTTATTACTACTACTGTTAGTGATATTACTGTTACTATTACTACTACTATTTGCTTATTATTTACTTACTAATACTTATTGTTTACTTAATACTATTACTACTGCTATTTGCTTATTATTTACTTATTAATACTTATTGTTTACTTAATACTATTATTTGCTTGTTATTTACTTATTAATACTTATTGTTTACTTATTAACACTTATTATTATTTGTTGTTGTTATTATTAATAATATAATTATTCTCATTATTATCTCCTCAAAGCAAAGTTTCGGAGCTTCTTTTCTTTTTAAAAGCAAAATGCCCCAACTTGGGAATTTGGGAGCATCTCTGGAGGAAGGGGATGCAGGAGGGCTCCGGGGAAGAGCCCTCAGCCCAGCGCTGCTCATTTTCCATTTTCCTCCTCATTTTTACATCCTTATTAATTAATCTCAGCATCTCCAGGGCTTGGCGGTGATGGGGCTGGGCCGTCCCACGTGGGGGTGCGCGTCCCCCTCCAGCATGGCACACGCGTGTAACACGCGTGCACACACACTAGGCTCATGCTCAGCACATGTGCACACACGCGTGCACACACGTGTGCACAAACTCCCCGATCGACCGACTGTGACGGATCTTCTCCACTGAAGTTACTTTTAATCAAGACCCGCAGAGGTCCTTTGCTGCAGTCCTCCGGGGAAGGGAACCGTGGCCGCTGGCATTTACGGGGGGGCTTTTTTAAGGTTTATAGGGGAGCACCGGGCACGGCTTCAGTGACAGAGAGGGGACACGAACCAGCGGCCACGTCACCTGCGATCGCGTGGGGGAGAAACTGAGTCACAGCGGCTCTTTGGAGAGAACGAGTCGGAAACGGGGTTTTCTGGAAAGCAGCGTGAAATGGGGATTTTAGCCATAAAAGGTGGATTTACGGCAGAGCTGCCTCTCGGTTACCCACGAGCTGATGCACAGCTGCGGGATGCGGCACATACACACACACACACGCTGCCAGTGGATCCAGACCCGGCTGCACACGCGTGGCACAACCTGCCTGGGCTCACGGTGGCTAAAACACACCCAATTGCACCCCCAGGTTGAAAAAAAATGCTGGTGCATCCCCCAAACCAGCCACGGAGCTTCGTCCATGCATTGACACAAACATGGGGGCTTTGTACAGACCCCCACGCCCCCAAAAAGCTGCAGCATATGCCAAGGGGGCCCTGACCCCTTGCACAAAAGCCGTGTGTGTACACACATGCGCACATATGTGCACGGAGCACATGGCCCAAATGTAGAGGATCTCTCCCAAAACCCAGCCCTCCAAGGTGCACACCCTGTGCAGACCCCCATTCCCCCCTTCAGGGTGCACACCCCCCTCAAACTGCACACCCAGTGCAGACCCCCCCCCATGGCCCATGCACGGCACGACCCTCCCCGAAGACCCTCTCCCAAGCTGCACACCCAATGCAGGTCCCCCTAAAGTGCAAATGCAATTCAGGTGTCCCCCCCCAGCACACATCCAGGGCAGGATCCCCCCAAGGTGTGCACCCAGTGCAGACCCCCCCCTCCAAGGTGCACACCCATGTAGACCCCCCCCCAGGATGCTTCTACAGTGCAGAACACACCCAAAATGCCCTCCTCCAGCCCCTGTTATATGGGGACACCTCCAGAGGCAAATGCACCCCCCCAGACCCCTTCCCCTGGCCAAACAGACCCCCTCTATCACCCCAGCACTCCCCAACCCCACAACAGGAGGGGGGGTCCCCCCAAATCCTCACAACCCTCAGTGCCCCCAAAACACCCTCAGCCCAAGCAGAAAACCCATCCAGGGATTTTGGGGACAGCACTCCCTGTTACCTGGGTGTCCCCCCCATCCCCAGTGCCCCCCCCGCCCAGTGTAAGGGCAGCCCAGCCGTGCTGGTGCTCCCGGGTTGTTCTCAACCCAGGCCTGACCTCTGGGTGCCCTTCGTTAAAATATGCCGGGAGACAAAGCCCCGGGTGGGAGCAGCCCCTCCGCAGGCATGGCTGGGGGGGGCACCATCCCCAGTCCCCCCCGCAGCCCCCCCAAGGGGCCTGGAGAAGATGGGGCTTGGCTGGTGAAGTTTGCACCATCCACTGTGTCCTTCCCACTGGACGTCCAAGGGGGGGGGCCTGATCCTGATCACTGTGCTCTGCTGGGACTGATGTGACTCCCCCCAGCACACAGAACCCCCCCCCGCCACTGGGACCTCACTCAGGGGGTTACACCGATTAGTGGGAGCATCGCCCGCTCCACCCCACACGTGTACACATGCGTGTGCCAAACACGTGTGTTCACCCGCTGGCCACACACAGGTACGTGCGCTGCATGTGTGCACACACACGGGACATGTATACGTGTGCATAGGTGTCACACACGCAGACACGCTTCTGCAGGCAAGCACACACTTGTGCATGCAAGCGTGCACACCAGATGTGTGCAGAGGTGGCGTATACACTGCTGTGTGCAAACACGCATGCACACGTGTGCACAGGTGTCACACACATCCCCGCCAACTCCCCGGCTTTAAAATGTTTTTAGCAAACCAGCCGCCCTGAACACCCCGACCCCCAGGTATTGGGGGTGTCTGACCACCCTCACCCCTCTCCCTGCACCCCCGACCCCGCCGGACCCCCCCCCGCGCTCCACACATCCCCGCAATGCACAGAAAGCCAATTATGGAAGATAATTAAAGCAAACGACTATTCCCGTTCCTCCCCACCCCAACGTCCCCTCCACACTGGAGCAGGTGATGGAGAGGCGACGCGGCCTGAAAAAATAGCTTTCAATTAAAAGGGGCCCTAAACGAAGCATCCAGGGCAGGGAAGGGCGAGCAGGGACGGCCACATTATTTTGGTATCGCACACGGGAGTGAAGTCCTTCCACACAAGTGATTGCCTTTTCTGCCCTATTTCCACCCCCACAACCAGGGTATTTTTGGAAAACAAAGTGTCTCTATGGCGCATCTCCCCAGATTTTACCAGGGTTGGCCCTCGGAAGGTCTCAAATCACCTTTCTTTTGGGAGAAAAAAATTAAAATCCTTAATTAAGAGCATCTACTCATGAGCATCCCTTCCCTGGCTGGAAGATTTGAGCTCTTGCCGTGGTGGCAGAGCCATGCTCAGGGGCGCAGGGAGGGGATGGGAAGCAATTTTTTCCCCCTTGAGTTACATCCAGAACTGGGGAAAAAAAAAAAAACCACTCCTCTCCTTCAGCAGCAGCACAATATGGTAGGTGAGCGTGTTTGGCTAATCAAGATAAATATTGTATGCATGGCAGGAGCATGGCAGGCCCTGCTAACGAGGAGAGGGAAGGAGCCGGGTGTTTGGATGCTCCAGATCCGCATTGCCATGGTTACTCGGGCTGGGAGCCGCATCCTTGTCTCCGAACATCCCCTCCGAGGGGTGCGGGGGGACACGCCGAGGCCCAGCCAGAACTTCCCCAGGGCTCCCGCGACATCCCACAGAAACCAGGGCGAAGCAGTCATTGGGGGAAAAAAAGGCAAAATTCAGCCTTTAGCAATGTGGGGTTTTTTTTTTTCCTTGAGGTATTTTCAAGGATTTTCCAAACCGGAGCAAAAATAACTGAGGGTTTGGGTTTTTTTCATTTGGTGGGGGGAGCTATTATACGAAACAATGGATTCCACCCTGGCTAATTGCCGCCAGCCTTTCGCTGTGAGAATATGCCCACACTGATGCATTAAAAAGAAAAGAGGTTATTGAGGTGTCTGTCCCTCTCAGAGAGGGAAAAGACTTTTCTCCCTTCCCTCCTGCCCCTCCATGGGCACCTTTCCCCGTGGATTTCCCCCAACCAGCCGCCCCTGGGACGCAGCGATGGGGGAGTTTACCACCCTGGGATCTGCTCAGTGTGGATCCGAAGGGATTTGGTGGGGACCAGGGTAAAAAAAAATTGGGGTTGGAGTGGGGAAAAGGTGAATAAACCACAGGCCTGGAGGGTGGGTGATGAACGGCGGCGCGGGGGGAGGGAAACGGGCTTTAAAACATCTGCTGCCAGGGTTATAAAGCAGTTGGATTTACAGCTTGGCTCTGCCAGCCACCCGTGTGAAGCCTTTTCAAGGAATCCCCCGCTTTTCAATGCCGAAAGACAGGCAGCACACGCGCGTGCCGGAGAGAGGGCCAGCCACGGCCCCGGAGCCGGCAGCGAGGTTATGGGGGGTCCCACACGGGCACCCCCGGGGTGTACGAGGGCGGCTGGAGACACGGACGTGCACCGTCGCCACTCACACGCGTGTGTGTCACCGTCACACCGGCAGTGGGTCCCTGTCTGTGGGTGATGGGGGAAGAGCTGGGGTGGTACCCCACAGCTGGGCAGCAACTGGGGTGGCACCCCACAGCTGGATGCAGGTGGTGGCACCCAGCACCTGGCACCCCTGTTGAGGTGACACCCCATATCCAAGCAGCACCCAAAGTGACACCCCATATCCAAGCAGCTCCCAAAGTGACACCCCACATCTGGACAGCATCCTACAGTGACACCCCACACCTGGACACCCCCGTCCCATGGTGGCACCCTGCTTCTGGACGGTATCTTAGGGTGACACCGCACAACTGGACATCCTCAGTGACACCGCACATCTGGACAGCCAAGCCGGCCAGCACCCCACACCTGGGCACCCTCAAACAGCTGCATCCCAAAACTGAACACCCTCAAACAGCAGCACCCCACACCTGCACCCCCCCCCCATATCAGCACCCACCCTGCGACACCCCCCCCATATCAGCACCCACACCGGAACGCACTCCCACATCGTCACCCCACATCTGGTCATCACCCCACATCTGGCCAGCCTCCCATCACAGCACCCCACATCTGGCCACCCCAGCACGCCATCACTCCATCCCTGGATCTCCTCCCACCGCAGCCCCCCCCCCCCCCCCCTCCCCCCCCCCCCCCCCGGCCCCGGGGGGGTCCCTCTGCCCCTGACCTTTGCGGGGACCTTCCCTCTCTTATCTACCCAGATTAGGAGGAGAAAAAAAAAAAACCACCCAACCCTTTCCTCCTGGGAAGATGCTCTCCAGCCAGCGGAGGTGTTTAGATTACTGCTCCGGGAAAACCCGAAACCCCTAAAAAAAAGGTGGGGTCTTCTAGGGCTCTGCCCTGACTTATTTATCCCCCCCAAATCAGTCAGACCCTTAAATTTGCAGAGGTGATGTGAGAAACCCCCTCCCTTCCTATAGCTCTGCAATTCTCCCACTACTTATTTCCCTCCTGTGTTTCTCTCCCCATTTAAAACCTCTTTGGGTCGTTTTTTAAGGTAGGGAGGAGTTTTTACTGGGGGGGGGGGGGGGGGAAAAAAAAAAAGCGGAAAAAACCGATAATAAACTCACAGATTTTCCTAAGGGGGGAAGTGTGTTAGGAATTAACTGAATATTTGCCTTTTCCTCCCTTGCAGCCGTGCGGGGCAGCTGGATACAGAGTCCGAGGATGGAAGAAAAAAGTTTTTTTCCGTGTATATTGGCGGGGATCACGACACATGCACGGATGCAAACCCATATTTATAGCTGCACAAATTACACAAATGCATGTCTAATTAGGTCTCTGCGCAATTACATCTCCACAAATGCTGGTACCCATTAGTGGTAAATGCCCCGCGTATTATTGCTAATAAATATTTCTAATAATTAAAGATGCTCCTGAAGTGCTGAAGCGATTTTTTGAACCCCAGTCGTGAAAATATCGAAGGTCCCCCCCCTCCAGGCATTAAACCCAATATATTATTATTATTATTATTATTATTATTATTAGGAGCAAACTTGCTCGGTGCAGCCAAGGCAGAGGCCCGTCCCAGCGTTGTTTATTTTTTTTTTCCTAATTCAGACAGGGTTAAATAAAGCTTTTTTCAGCCTCAGTTTTACATCTCCCCCAAGATAAGTTTGCAAACAGCAAGGTGGAAAGTAAAGTTAAAAGGGGGGGGGG
>NW_010972622.1:74251-80013 GCF_000737465.1 Haliaeetus leucocephalus
TACCTACAGGCACAACAGCACTGGGCATCCGGGCTTTCCCTGAAGCTTTTTTTTCTTTAAACCTCCCAGAAGCAGTCTGCGGCTGTATTTGATTTACCCCCCACCCCTCTCCAACTAGACCACAGGCTGGATATCATTAAATAACCCAAATAATAATAAAAAAATATATATAATAAAAATAAGAAGTGATGGATGAAATCTCCCCTCCAGCCCCCCTCCCTTCCCCCGGAGCCCTCCCTGCTCCCGCCCCCGGTTTTTGGGGGCCACAGCATCAGCTGAACCTGCGGGTCCCCGGAGGTTGCGGCCACCCCAACCTCAGACCCCCCCTCCCCAAAAAAAGCCCCTTTTGTCCCTCTGTCCAAAGCCGGGGTCATGACCCAGCTAATGCAGAGCCAACCTGGACGTAAACACTTTATGGGCTCTTCTTTAAATATTTAGAGGCACTTCAAGGAACCTGGGATGGGGCTGGGAGAATTTCAGTGTATTTGAGGGTTTTAGTGGTTTGGGGTTTTTTATCTCGCATCCTCTTTTGCAAAAGGACCCTCCTCCTCCTCCAAAAATAAACCTGGGCATGGGAATAGGGATAAAGAGGAATGAAGTAGGAATAAAATAGGAATAAAAATGCAGGGGGGGGTATCATGGGGTTTTAAGCGAGGATGAAGCAGCTTGGAGGTATTTAAAATCAACAGTAATAAATAAAAAGTTGTAGTTGTTAATCCTGTGCAGATACACGCGTGTACCTGGGTGCTGCGCAGGGACACGCGTGGATGTCCCTGCTTTTATCCCTCCCCAGGCATCTCCGTCTGCAGCTCTCCGCCTTGTGTGCCTCTAATTGTCCCTATAAAAGCGGGGGATAATTAGAAATTATAATTATAAATGCATCTCGCCTGCCCATACTGGCTCAGCGGTCCCTATAAATAAATCCATATGCGCTGGGTATGTGCATGGCTGGGCATGGTTAAAAGCGCACTCGCAGAAACACACTTTTTAGTTAAAAGTACCCACTCGGGGAAGAAATAAATGTGTATTTGGAGAATTTGCCTCAACACCTCCGCCTCCCCCCGCAGTTTTATTGGAGGGGGGGGGGCAGTTGGGAGCAGGGGGGTTTAATCTGCCAGTTTATTCATTTTAAAAATAAATTAATAATAATAATAATAACAATAATAATAAAACCTCCTCGAATTCCCGAACCGCAAACCACTTTCAGCTTGTTTAAGTTTCTGATTGCATAATCAGGGAATTAATTGGGAATAAATGGAGAGCGGCTCCTAAGGAGAGGGCAGAGGAGGGCTGGGGGGGTGAAGGTGGAGTCGCAGCAGAATCTTGGCGAGGGGAGAAGGATTTGAGGGGGGGGGGGGTATGCCCTGGCCATAAATTACCTCTCGTTTCCCACCTTCCAGTATGCGCCTTTTTGGTGTTAAAAATCGGTATTTTATGGTCGCAGGGGGGATTTGCTAGGGAGCGCTTTTTATTGGAGGTGCCGCTCCTTCCCTTTCGGGATATTTTGCTGTTTCTCACCCAAATTGACGGGCTCTGCCAAGCAAAGGGCTGGTTTGCTCTTTTCTGCCCTTAATTCCCCCAGAATAAGGCGGGGAGGGGGCAGCGAGAGTGTCGTGTGTGTGTGTCCCCCCAGGGACGGGGCTGGCTTTGAGTGGCAGCTGTCAGAAAAGGCAGCCAGACCCCAAGCTGGACGGAAGGAATAAATGCAAAAAAATATAATAAAACCAGATGAAGTTTGGAGAAGTCCTTTGCCCGAAACCTCCTGACGTCCCCGGCGGGAGAAATAACAATTTATTCCCCAGCAGAATTATTTTTTTCCGGCTGCTCCTGAGCGGGGGGACCCCCATGCTCTTCCTCAGAGGAAGGGCAAAGGATCAAAAAGTGTCATCGGGGCAGCAAACTCCTCGGTAAGAAGGCAAAAACCAGAGAAAAATATAAAACCCCCAACTTTTCTTTGGGGGATACAGCTAAATATCCCTTCGGAGGCAGGGAGGGGTCTCACCTCTCCCCTCTGCTGCATCCCAGCTTATCCATTACATGGCTCGGGAAATTATGCGATACATATGTTGGATTAGAGAGCAAGGAAAAATGTTAATTAAGACATGGGAGGAAAAGTTAATCATTTACAAAGCAGTATTTAATTCCCTACGCAGAAAGGGATGATTTATTTATTTACCTATTATTTATTTGGCTCACTCCAGTAGCCTGGAGCTTGTCCCATGCACGTCTGTTTTCCGGGGGGTGGGGAGGAAATCCCCCCAAAACACCACCAAGACGCCTTTTTTCCCCCGAAAAAAAAACCCAAACCCCAAGAAGAAGAAGAATCCAGTTGCACTGAAGCAAACACCCAAACAAGCAGGAAAAGGTGATATTTGAAAATTGCTAACAGCATCCCCACGGCGGCTGCTGGCTGTTTGGAAAGGAAATCCGAGTCTTTCACTCAAAAAAAAAAAAAAAAATCCCAAAATGTTTAGCTTGGTACCTTGCCCATCAAAATTAATCACAGCGACAGATTAGGAAGTACATAAAACTATATCTCTGGATAATGATATAGGAGAGCACAATAAATAAAAGTTGCACGTTGGAGGTGCTGTCAGGTCTGGGGCGAACCAGTAACTCACTCGTTTAACCCTGGGTGCGTGTTTTGGCTTTTAATTCCAATTAACGCCGGAGAGGAACATTTTCAACCTACGAGGGGTTGAAGGAAATTGCTGGAAGGACCCGTAATACCGTGTTAACTGCGAACTAAACCCCGCTCAACAGGAGAGCCCTGGGGCAACAACAACAAAAAAAAGGGGGGGGGGGAATAATGTATTTCCACTGCATTAAAAATAAAATTAAAAAGTTCTCATAAAACTGAGGCTGCTGAGGACCCTCCTCCGCCTGCAGTTATCTCCCCAAAGCATCTCTGGAGCTGTTATTTTCCTTTTTTTTTTTTTTTTTTCCCCTTTCTAACAGGCAATACAGGAAGCTAATTTTCTCAGCCTGCTGGTGTAAATTTAAGAGGGGTTACCATTCCTCGCAGGCTCTGGATACAAAGACTTCCTCACGCGCTTTTTTTTTTTTTTTATTGCCAGTTAAACCCTTCGTAAAACGACTTTGCAGCCCTCTTAAAACCAGAGTCCTTAGCGAAGCTAGTTAAAGAGAAGAGGGGGAAGAAAAAAAAAAGAAAAAAAAACCATAAAATAAAGACCGAGCTGCGAAAGGATCCGGTAAAAACTTATCAGGGAACTTCAAAACAAATTGGACTCGAAGAACATAAAAGGGGGGAAAAAAAGCCCTGGCCTCAGATGTTAATTTGAGCCTCCAGAAACACGTTGTTGCTGGGAGTTTTATAGCCCAATAATCAAAGTAAAGCGAATTATCCGAGCACCGAACAATGCAGCACCCGGGGGGGAGGTGGGGGCACCTCCTGCAGCCACATCTATAGGTGCAGGGCCAGGTCTGGGACATATAGCCCAGGGATGAGCAAGCTCTGATGCCTCGGGGGGAGCATTTCTTCCCTACAGCTCTCCATCCATCCCTGTATCTATCCGTGTGGCTGGCTGTCCGTCTGTCCCGCAGCTCCTTTCCGCTGGAGAAACTCGGGGTTATTTTTGCATCGCTGCCCACAACCAAATCTCTGCCCCCCTCCTCCCGCATCACCGCTCCTCCGCTCCCATTTGCAGCCTGATTTTCATCCCCACACCTCCCAAACTTTCAGGGGCTCCTTTTAGCTCTGCTTTGGGTTAATTATTTAAAAAATATTTTCATTTTTAATTTTTTAATTATTTTGATTTTTAAAATTTTTTTAATTATTTTGATTTTTTTTATTATTTTTTTTTTCCCCCTGAAGTGGGGGTTACTTACGTGGCTGGGAGCGCTCCTGGACCAGCCGGGAGGAAGAGCATCTCTGGAGGAAAAGAAGGGAGAGAAGTTTGGCCGCCACTTCACCCTTCTCTCCCCTTTTTCTCCCGGGTTATTTTGGCGAGGAGACAATGCCATAACACGCATCGCATCTGCCCCAGCTCCCCCCCCCCTTTCCCCATACACCCCATTACTATGGTAAAACCTACAAAGCCTCTAAACAGCGATGGTGCCTCTAAATCTATGTCCGCAGACACAGAAGGTACAACGTGGGGAGAGGCAGCGGGTCAGGAGGGCTCCGGGGTCAGCTTGCTCGCCTCCAATAGAGCTGCTGGGATAGAAAAGTTGGCCTTTCCATGAACCCGCTTTTTTGCCGTTTACCCGAACTTCAATAAAGTTTTCTTTCAGCCTCTCTACATGGAGGCGTCAAGAGGCTAAAAAGGGACCGTGGTTTGGGCTGTTTGCAGCAGGAACAGCCATTTTCCCCCTGTATTTCCCCCCCCCCCCTTTTCCCCATTATTCTCTTTATTTTCTTTTTTCCTCCTTTTTTTTTCTTCCCCCCCCCCCTTATTTCCCTTTCCCACCCACCCCCTCCTTTTTTCCTTTTTCTCCCCCCTGCCTTCTCTTCCCCGGGTATTTATACTCTCCTTCTGTAGTAGCCCCAGTGGTGTCACGGCCAAGGCTGAGGGAGATGGTGGGTGAGGACCCTCCTGTGGGCAGCAGGCAGGAGCCCACCCCCGGTTGGTGTCCCTGGCACCCAAGGGACCTGCCCCCCCCGGGTGCCATCCCCAGCACCCCCCTCCATGGGATACACCCAGCCTGGGATGGGGAGGGGCGGTACAGCACCCTCCAGGAACCAAAAAATCCCAACCCACAACTCCAAACTCCAACACCCCCCTCAAAAAAAGAGGGAGAAATCCAGCTTGGAGCGATGCTCCTTCCTCCCCACCCTCCTCCTCCTCCTCCTCCTGACTCCAGCCCAGCCTGCAGCGGTGCAGATGCCCAGCTCTGCCCCCCACCCCCGAGGAGAATTGGGGTGCTGCCCTGCCTCAGCTTTGGGGCACTGGGGTGCTCTGAGGGATCACCCACCTCCCAGCACCTGGGGCTGCGCTTTCCTTGCAGATTTTCTGCTTTTTCCTGCATTAAACCTCTTTTTTTTCCCCTCCCTGGTGCCTCCTTCCCCCCTATTCTTCCCCTCTCCGCTTTGATTTCTTGCCTATATAAGAGGATATTAAAAATATCCAAACCCCCACGGGATGGGCCGAGCCTTGGGTGTTCTTTACTCATCGTCTTTTCATGTTATTTCTTTATTTTTTTAGGGCTGGGCTTTATCTGACTTCCCCACCCCAGCTGTGTGGGCTGGGATCTTCCTGGGAAAAAGCCAAAATCCCAACTGGCTCCCAACACCTTTCCCTGCTCTGTGGAGGAAATGCTTAAAGAGGAGTAATGGTTACATGTCCTGTCGATATGTTTTATCTTTCCAGCCTCGTGCTTATATTAATATCCCTAAAGCAGGATGTGAAAGAGAAGAAAAAAAAAAAAAAAAAAAAGCTGATGAGCTTTACATATAAACTCCCCAGGATGAATGATAACCTTCTCCCTCTCCAGATCCGCATCCCCAGCTATCACAAAGGGGTTTGAGACCATGATTTGTTTAACAGCAGCATAAATCGATGTTGGAGAGAGAAAGGGGGGAAAAAATAAATAAATAGACTAAAACCTAAATAAAGATGCTTGCAGAGCCTCCTCTCCAATAACTCTGGGTCCCAGGGCTTTGGGGGGGCACTTGCAGCAGGCCTCCCTCTCCCAGCCCCCTGCCACTGGGGTTTTTAAGCAGCAAACTTCCCAAAGCCAAGGCCAAAAAAAAAAAAAAAAAAAAAAAAAAGGGGGGGGGGGGGGCGCCCCCCCCCCCCCCC
>NW_010972622.1:80023-83188 GCF_000737465.1 Haliaeetus leucocephalus
GGGGGGCGCAGCTCCAGCCCCCCCCCCATGCACCCCCTTCCCTGCCCTGCCAGGGAAGCACAGACACCCTGCACCGGGGGTGGGGGGGGACCAATCCAGGTTTTTCCCTAAAATTCCCCCACTGCTGCTAATTTGCAGGCTGCCTCCAAAAGCCGGGAGCAATGAATTACAGTTATTAGCACTATTACTACCATTATTTTCATTATTGTTATTGTTATTATTATTATTTAACAGCCTTTTCATTGCCTGGCAAAATTCAATATGACCTCTTGGCTTGAACGAGTCAACACGAGCGCGCCACGACAGCAAGAGAAAACAATAACAATAATAATAATAATTAATACCAAAAAAACCCCAAAACACCAGGAAAAGTTCAAAGCAGGGAGAGGAGCTAAAACCAGACAATCTCCTGCGGGAGGGAAAGGAAATAAAGAGGCATGACTGGAAGCTAAGCCCAATCCACAGCACTTGTCTGAAAACCCGGATTTCTCTTTTTTCCCCCCATATTTACAGGTTGGGAGGGTCTGAGATTTAAAGTCACTGGCCACATCGTGATGTCATAAAAATCTGGAGTTGAGAGTTATCTTTAGGTTTGCTTAAACTTAACTTAAGCAGTAACTGGTGCACATGGGATCCATTGCACATCGTCCCAGCATTTTATTATCCTGATTACTATTATTTTGGGGTGGGTTTGCGGGGAGATGTGGGAATAAAATAAGTCACCAGACATAAAAGTAAAACTAATTCACACTGACTGGTTTATTGAACACTGGGACTTTCACATACACACTAAAACTCTTTATTGCAAGTTTACAATGATCATGTAAAATCAGTCCAAAAACACAAATAACCACGACAAAAAACCCTAGCTACTGACTTTTTAAAACCTTCTTCTGCTGTTCTTTTTTAAATATGTCACTCTTTCTCTCTCTCACTCCCCTTTTTCTTCTCCATTTCTCAGCAAAGACTCGTCCACCCTTGTGTGCTGTTTCGTAGCTGCTTTTTGTTTGCCTTTTTTTTTTTCCTCTCTGAATCGTGATTTTTTTTAGCTTTTTTTCCACATTGCTACAAAAGAACTTCACAGCTCCTTCGCTCGTGGTGCATTTGTAATGCAGAGGGGAAAAAAATACCTACGTTCGCCTTTTTTTGTTTGGTTGGTTGTTTGTTTTTTGCCGTCAATATTATCATCACTTCTTCATTAAATTCACCCAACAGAACATTTACCTCTTCCTCCCCCCACCCTGCCCTCCCTCCCCATCCCCCAGCTTTAAAAAATAAATAAAACCCTGAAATGGCGTAAAAAAAACCCTGCAGGTACAGACACCTGGCCTCATGCTATCTGACATGCATCTAAAGCCCGTGGTCTTGGGGGGGGAGACCCATTGTTTTTTTATACGCGGAGGAAAAAGAAAAAAAAATAATAATTATTATTATAATAATAATAAAAGAAAAACTACGAGGGGAAGGGGGAGGGGGGGAAGAACCAAAATATATATATATATATATATATTAGATTCTATAAATAATCCAGAGTCATTCGTGTGCGGGTCTGGGGGGTGTTTATAACCTGGTGATATCCTCCGTGCGCGGGTCCTGCGCGGCGGCGGAGGGCAGCTCCTCGCCCGCGGCCGTGCTCGCCGGGGCGGCGGGGGCGGTGGAGGCGCTGGCAACCGCTGCCGTTGCTGCCCGTACTTTGGTGTTAGGCAGCCTGTGGTCTTTTTTCCATTTCATCCTCCTGTTCTGAAACCAGATTTTGATCTGTCGCTCGGAGAGGCAAAGGGAGTGGGCGATCTCGATGCGTCGCCGCCGGGTCAGGTACCTGTTATAGTGAAACTCCTTCTCCAGCTCCAAAACCTGCTGCCTGGTGTAGGCTGTCCTGGATCTCTTGGGTTCGCCTCCATTGTAATTGGGATTCACTGGAAAGGAGGGGAAGGAAAACAAAACAAACAAAAAAAAAAAAAAAGAAAGGAAAGGAGAAAAAAAAACAACAAAACAAAACAAAAAAGAACACAAAAAAAAAACACACAAGGAAAATCAGCGTGGATGGAGAGAGGGTCGGGAGAGGCGACTGGAGGAGCCGGGGGGGGGAAAGTAATAGGCTAAATAGGTAATAAAGAACTTTGGGCAGCTCAAGAGTTTCTATTCTAATAGGAAGGGGTTTCCCTGGCTCAAAAGACTGAATTATTTATGCACCCCTTACAAAGCTTTCGGAGTTTCACACATACATAACAGAACGAGCCACATGGCTAAGGCTGCCCACAGTAGCTCGGCTATAAAATTTATGGTGGGTGTAATTACCCATTCGGAGTCGTAAATCCAGTTCAATTGTGCTAACCCAAAGACTCTCATGGAAGGGAAGGAAATAAAAAAAAAGAGAGAGAGAGGGAGAGAGAGAGAGGCGAGAGGGAGCGAGCATGGTGTGAAAATAAGAGCGGAGAGACAGAAGAGGAAAATAAAAGTTGCATACCAGTACTGACGTGGATTTTTTTCATCCAGGGATAGACTATGGGCTGTTTGGAAGCTGTGCTGTTGGGATGGTCGGGGTTTGGCTGGTTGCAGGCTGGAGGGGCTGGGGAAGGAGTGGTGGAGGAGGTGGATAGAGCAGCCTGCTCGCAGAGCTGCTGTGCTTTCTCTGAGAGGTGTTGGCCTCCTGGAGTTTGCCCGTGTCCCCTTTGGAGCGCGGCCGGGTTGCCGGGAGCCTGGAGACCCCCGCAGCTGAAGGGGCGGTCGGGGAAGGAGGGTCGTGGCACTGGGTACAGCTCCTGGTGGTGATGCTGGTAGCTGGACTCCCTTGTCCGGCTATAATATTCCGGACTGTGGTCTGGGATGTAATTATTTTGCGAATATTCCTCGCATGGAGGAAATTTCGGATCGATGTAGTTAGAGTCCATCAAATAAGAGCTCATGATCATTAATTTCTGGAGTGGAAAATAATTTTTCTCGCTTTGTCGTTTTTCTGCTCCATAAAGCCCTCCTACTAGCTGGCGACCCCGTAAAGTTACTTTCACCATGTGACATCCCCGGCCAATCACACCCGCCAGCCCAGTCCCCGGATAAGGAACCAAAAGCTTCTGCAAAATGTACCCAAATTGGGGGGGGGGCCGTGGGAGTGGGAGTGGGGGCGCGGGGAGAGCCGGGGAGATGCGCTTCGGGGCGAGGGGCTGG
>NW_010972622.1:83742-85002 GCF_000737465.1 Haliaeetus leucocephalus
CCCCCTTTTTTGCTCCCCTACCCCCCCCCCCTTTGCTTAGCCCCAGCCTTTGGCAGCAGAGCAGGGTTGTTTGGGGTTGGGTGGGGCTTTTGGGGGGGGGGGAGGCAGCCCCCTGTTTTTTCCTCGGCCCTGGGTGCTGCAGGTAAGGCACCCACGGGGTTACACGGCCACGCGTGTGCAGCACCCACGCGTGTGTCCCGCTCCCCGGCCACCCCAGGCCTCTCGGCCCTTGCTTTAAGCATTGACCTCCCCATGCTCAACCTCCGGGGTGTACGTGTATATATCTATTTATATATACTTATATTATTTTGGGGGCAAAGCTGGAGGCATGCGTTAAAAATGGCTCCCACCTCCCCGGCGCAGGTCGGGGAGCGGCAAACGGATGTCAACATTTTGGGAGGGTTTTAGCTCCCTCAATTAAAGCTGCTTTTTTTTTTTATCTCCATCTCGCCCTAAAGAGAGGGGCAGAGGAGGGAGGTGGGGTATTCCCTCCTTGTGCTTGATAACAATTATAGTTGAAAATCATAGCTTGCAGGGCATTGCCATATTTTACTTGATAACAATAAAAGTGACACATAAAGTTAACTGTTTATGTTTTATTTATTAGACTAAATGTGCCAGCGGTGTCGAAGGCTTTTGGCTGGTTGTTACAGCTTTTTATGGGGTTGTAAAACGCCATAAATCAGTCACTGCGAAATGGTCGGGGCTCTTTGTGCTCTTGGCTGAGAGTTGTGTTTGCGGTGGCTGCTGTTTCTTCTGGAGATGAAAAGTAATAATGGGATTTTATTTTGATTATTATCACCCCCACATACACCCCAATCATCGCGGTGATTTTGCTTTTTACCTTTTTTAAAATTTTTTTATTATTATTATTATTATCATTAACAAGCCCTGGCAAACAGCAAACGCCGCTTTCGCACTTTGAATAAACTACCTTTAGCAAATGACATCAGCAGGGTTGGAGGATTTAATTAGGAGCGCTGCAATTAAAGGAAAGCAGAACTTTCCAAGGCTCTGGCATCGCCCATATATTCCCCTAGAGACGAATTTGTGACTGGGAGACGCTCACACAAATTCGAGTCTACAGGGTACATATAGGTGACGGGGAGGGTTGGGGGGGGCAAAGGGGAGCTGAGCCCCCCCCGGACACCAGCTCCGCATCTATTTGGGCACCGGGACATGGAATAAGTCATTTTCTCGCTTTATTTGGCTTTTTGGGGGGGGGGGGGGGGGGTTTGGGGGGTGGTTTTTCGGGGGGTG
>NW_010972622.1:85012-95572 GCF_000737465.1 Haliaeetus leucocephalus
GGGGGGGGGGGGTGCGGTATTGGCGGCTGATTTGCAGGGCTTCGCTAATTGCTGGCCCCGTGCACCGGCAGAGCCTGCTTCTTCCTAAAGTTGTAAGTCCCGGAATTACATATAGAAACGCCTATATATATATATATATATATATATATATATATATACCTATATAAGGTAAAATCCTTGCTCTTCCCAGAAAGGTTTCGGGGATAGGGAGAGAAGGGGGGATGGGGGGAGGGGGCTGCGAGGTTGGGGGAAAAAGACATGAATAGAAATGTATTCCGGAACCCAAAACATTGATTTAAATATATCCAATAAATTCCTTTTCTCCAGCAATACTTCATTCTGCCCAAACACCTCAGACTCATGCAGGGCTTTGACATTTATAGTTCAGACTGATGCAACAACTTTATTCCAAGGCTGAGGGAATATTGAATAAAGATGGAGAGTTAATAAAGTAATTTTTACCTACGCACATCCTTCCCCCCCCCCCCCCGAATATATGGGTTTCAATAAGCACCAGCAGAATAAATAAATATCTACAGGTAGTTCTCTTAAGGCTATGCTGGATATTTTTTTTTTTAAAGGAAAATAAAGCACGAAACAAAACGGCAGCAATCAAAGCATTAAAAATTTCAAGGCGTGAAGGTCACAAACTGGGCGGCTCTGGACTCTCTCGCTTTCTCAGGGGGGAAACGCAACTTTATTTGCTCCGTCTGCGTCCCCCCACCCCCCGATTCCCACCCAAATATATCTGGGTTTGAGGAGTCGCTTCTCCATCCTCTCTTCCCCATCTCCCTTCACCCCCTCGGTGCGTTTGGGGGGGCTGCCCTCGGATTTCTTACAAGTGCATCAAAAAAAAAAAAAGAAGAAATTCCCCGGATTTCTTACAAATGGCCCCAAAAAATCCTATTTTCCCCTTTTTATTGCTTGTGGATTGATGTTTCCCCCCTTCCTTTTGCTTTTTAACCGGAGTTTAGAGCTGTGCCTCTTGTTGAAGTGTTTGGATTTTTTATTTATTTAACACCCCCCCCTTTTTTTTTCTCTGTAAAATAAGTCTGCAGGGACGTGTGAAGAATAGTTGTACAAGAATCTGGCTCTTTTGTCTATAAAGCAGCCCTCCCACCGCTCTCCATCCCTCGTCCCCCCACCAGCACAACCGTGTCGAGAAACACTTTGGGAGGGACAAAACCCAGAGAAACGCAGCACCTCGGCAGAGAAAAGGGAAAAAAAAAAAAAGGGGAAAAAAATTTGAAAAAATCTCATTTTGAGCTTTATTTCTTTTTCCTACCTAGGATGAGGGCTGCGAAATATAGATCTGGTTACCATCGCGGGGACATTTTTAAGTACAAAGCGCCTTTTTGACAGTACTGAAGAAAAATAAGTATGCATTGTCTCTCCGGATTCATTGTGTTGGCTATTACCATACTGACCGTTTGGTAACCTGTACCTCAGCCCATTAGCAATCTGTGCTTTCCAGAAAAAAATGAAGTACCTATCTACTGGGGGTTTGTTATCCCGTGTTTAATAATAATAGGAAAAGCGGGGTAAAAGCTCGCGGTGGATGAACTCTGCCTCCTTGAGATGCGGGAGGTGGGAATCAGTTTTGGAGTGGAGTTTTATTCCGAGCTTGTTTTAAGGTGATTATTGCACAATTAGTGGTAGGAGAACTAAAAACCTCTGTGTATATATATTTTTTTAATTATTTTTTTTTAATAGTTGGGTTCCCTCTGCCATAGGCAATGACACGTAATTAATTAAATTTTATTTTTTTCCTACCAACTCGAAAGCAGCGAGTGCAGAGAAGAGCTTTTCTTTTTGTCCCTTCCTAATGCAAATAGACAAGGTCTAATTTATGCAAAGAAATATGCAAATGTTTAATTGATTTTTTTCTTAAATCTGTTGTCAGTAAAAGTAATGAATCGGCCTAAAACGATTTTAATAAGCAAAGCCTGTCACCCAAAGTCCTAGCCTTCACATTTTTCTTTTGAGCCTCTTTCGTCTCAAAGAAACTAATAATGTAAATATTTATCCCTTCATTTTAACGTATTAAAGATGAATCCCTCTTGTTTGCGAACGAACTGAAAAAATAAAATAAAATATGCAAACCACTTTCTCCATCTCTCCCTCCCCCCGCCTTCTCACCCCACCCAGGAATTCAATTTTCTTCAAATCTCGTTGAAAGTGGCTTTTTAAAAAGTGGGCGCATTTTAATATTGGTTAGACAGCGTGACCTGAATTTCACCTCAACTGTTTGACTTGATCCAATAGGTCACTGCCAAGGAGTTATTGATGGGGGAACTCCATTGAAATTTCTCTCCTCACAAATGGCCTTTAGATCTTCTAGCGAGTTCAATAACTAGTTATAATGTAGAAGGGGAAAAATGAAGCCCAGAGGCAAACTAATTTGATGTTTCATTTTTATGCTGGAGAAATTGTTGGTTTTTGTTCCTCTCACCTCCCGCTCGGCCCCTCTCTGCCTCTCCAAAAAGGAGGGGGGGGGTGGAAAAAATAAAAATACTCTGGTTTGAGCGAAGCCCCCTCTTAGACGAGGTTTGGCTCTGCTAGAAATATCTGCTATTTTATTTATAATTTAATTGGCATTGGCGCTTCAGCCCGGGAACTCCTCGGGACTCGGTATAGCGGGGAGCCCAGCAAGACTGAAACTTGCTGCTTGGTAGGAAACACACTTTTTTTTCCTTTTTTTTTCCTGTTTTTTTCTTGGTTTTTTTCCTTTTCTGTTTTTCTTTTTTTCCTTTCTCTTATTCTTTTTTCTCCCCCCCCCCCCCCACTTTTTGGGGGAAGGGTTTTGTTCAAAATAAATCAAAGGCACCAACAACCAAGTTGCAACTCTCCCCTCTTCAACTTCTCCTGGGGTTTAGCGGGACCAGGCAGCCCCAGCTTTCTGCTCCCCAGCAAATCGACCCCCTGGAAGAGACGCTCGGATCTGGAGCGGAGCAATAACCCTCACCCTCATTTTATTCCCCGGGTTTTTATTTGTGCGCTGGGTCACCCTAGTTCATGTGACCACATCTGGGCTCTTCTCTGGTTTGGTGGCCTTGGGGAGGGTTTTCTCCCTTTTGCTTCCTTCAGATCCGTTTTCTTTCAGGCTTAAAATATTTATTTGAATTGGGGGAGGGTTTATTGCAGGGAGGGGTGTCCGAGAGGCAGAGGAGGACTCAGCTGGAGGATGCTTTTAAGTGATATATATACAGGAGCTAAGATTTCTCCTTGACTTTTCGTAGACAAAGACGACTTATACTGACCCACCGGATAATTGCTGAACCCTGGGTTAAGTTGAAAAGAAAACATTGGGCTTGTATTGGGGAAAGGGCGTGTTTTGGGCGGGGGTGTGTGTGTGAAAGTTGCAGGAGAAAGTGTCCAGGGGCTGCAGCGAGCCCATTAGCAGATCTATGGCTGTTATTGTATGGGATGGAAACATATACAAACTTGAGGCTGATCCTTCTTGTTGGAGAGAGCTTCTTGCTTGAGTGGTACTTATTGCTCTCACCCCGTGGAAATCTTCCTCCGGGATGACAATATTAATAATTAACATTATTCCCACCCACCCCCCCAGCCTCCTCCCCCAGACCCCCTCGGGTTGCAAATCCACTTCTAGGCTCCATAATCCCAAAACCTTCTTGATGGCTTGGGCCGGGGAGAAGGAGGTGGAAAAAGTTTCTGTGTAGGGACAGAGGATAAAAATTAAGGTGAGGGTTTTTTCCACCCTAAAGTTAATCCAGCCCCAGCTGGGGGGGGTTATACCAGGGAATTTTGGGAGGGGGGAGCCCTGACCCGCTGTTGCTGCAGAGGAAACGTGGCCGAGATGGCTCAGCCTTCACTTGCAGGGATGCAGACCCCTTGGCCTGGCATCAAAATGGGGTGGGAGGGGATAAAATAAGTGAAAACTCCCTCTTTTCGGTGCATTTTGAGTCCTCCCAAGCGAAGACGAAGCCCAGTTTTTACCAGGCTGTGCCCATCCCTTTTTAAAACCCTTTGCAATTAAAAATCAGTCTCGGGGGGTGCTGCCTCCGGGGACGCGACCCAGCACTTCTTAAGCAAAAGCAGCCAAAAAACCATGCAGAAAATCCTCTTCTTCTTTTTTTTTTTTCCCACCTCGGTTTTCAAATGGCCGCGTTGCTCTGAGCCAACCCCCCCCGGAGACACCCAGCCCCCGTCCCTGCACCTCGGAGGCTGCTGAAAGCTCGGATCAATACCCCGCTGTTATTAAAATCCTTGGGTATCCCTTCCTCTGGATGCAGGTCAATGAAAAGTGGGGCGAGGAGGGATGGAGAGGTGGACGACAGGCGTGGGGAGTGACACGGGTGGGACTTGGGCGGGGGGGGATCCTGCCCCGGTGGGGCCGGGCAGCATCACATGGAGGGCAGAACCGCAGCCGGCTGCAGATGTGGAACCGATGGGATGAAGGGGAGGATGATGTAAAGTCCCGGTTTTATCGCCTTTCGGGCCGTGTTTTCAACTCTCTCGGTGTGTAAACACGCTCTTTAAACCCCACGCCACCCAGCTGCGCGCAGCTCCGCGCCCGTGTGCGCACCCCCAGCCCCGAGAGCTGGGAGCGGCGCAGGGAAACGGGGCTTTTCCCGGCGGGAATTCTGCTCCCCGGGGGGGGGGACAGGGACCGGGAGGGATGTCCCCTCCGCTCCCGCAACCCGGAGCCTGGCGAACCGCTTCGCCGAGCCATCACGTGTATTTAAATCTTAATAATAATTGCAATAATAATAATAACGCCCCGGGAAGGCGGTGCGGACACCCGGGAGCCCGCGGGACCCTTGTTAGTGTGGGAAACAGGGGATTTAACGCTGGGAAAGGCGCTCCCCGCTCCCTTTAATGTTTATTTATTTTTTTTCACTAGGGTACTTTCAGTTTAATCTTTCGCAGTGCAATAAACTATTATCTTAGTTAATCCCCAAGGCGAATCCATCAAAACCTTTTAATAAAACGTTTCGTGGCTTCCGCGGGGGCCTCCAGCAACAGGGGCTGAGGAAGGGCGAGCCCTGGGGTTGGGGTGGGGTTTTTTTTGGGGGGGGGGGGTGTCTCCCTAAAATTTTCTGGTAGTAAAATAAGGGGAGAGGGTCCCCCCCCTCGGCGGTGCCATTAGGATTCCAGCGGCATGGGGAGCTGCGGGAGCCATCACTCACGGCCCCGGGAGCAAAGGGAGCCGGGCTGGAACAAGAGGAGACGCGGGGATGATATAGAGAAGCAGGCCGCCAGCATCAATCCCGACCTGATAAGAAATCGGCTGCTTCCCTGAAAAAAAAAAAAAAAAAAAAAAAAAAAAGGAAGGGGGGGGAGAATTAAAAAAAATCACAGCCCACTTGCCTAGGCCGTTGAGGTTTGAGGGGAAAAATCGCCTTTTCCCAACGCTAAAGGTGCCCCCGGTCCTTTAGGTTTGCTGGGAAAACTGGAAAAGGTGAGCTGATTTGGGGGGAGAATAAAAGGGAAAAGAAGGGGAAAGCAGCCCTTCGCCCAGAGGACACGGTGAGGGTCGCTGCAAGGATCAGCCGACGAGGGGTTGTGCAAACCGCAGCTCCCCAAAATCTTCTTTTAAGCCCCAGATCTGGCTTGAAACATCGCGTTTGGGGCTTAAGTGAAGAATTAGGCGTTCGTGCAGCACGCTGAAAGCCTCCCATAAAATATAGGTTTGTTCATACTCCACTTCTCCCCTTACACATGACCCAGCCGCTCCAGCCCCAGCCTATTTTTTAAAGCTTTCTATTTCACCACAATATCATAGAGAATTAATTTCGACAAGAGACAGGTACCGAAGAGGAGCAGACACAGATGTAAAGTGTCAGCTTGAGTCTGCAGGTAAATATTTCCCCCTTTTCCAACATGTAAAAGGGTTTTATTCTGCCTCGGAAAGGAGAGAAAGAAAAATAGCAAGAAGGAGGGATTTTTGTTTGCACAGGACACGTGTGGGCACTCACAAGCCCACGCACCCAAGTGGCCTTTCTTCCCCCCCAAAAAATCCCACCCGTGTGCTCCAGAGGGAGAAGAACCCCTCCAAGGGGGAAAGGGAGAGGGGGGATGTTCAGCACCCCTTCCCAGCAGAGAAACCCCTCAATGCTCCCCCCAAAATCTCTCTCAGCACCCGGGGTTTAGGGCTGTGTGTGTGTGCACACACCGGGGTCCCTCTTTTTTGGGGTGGGATTTGCTTAGATCCCAGATTTGGGGGATATTTTAGCGAAGTGGACTGTTCTGCTGGGTGCTGGGTCCCAGCGAAGGGTGCAGAGGAGAGGAGCGGGGGGGAAGGTGGCACCGGCGGGGGGACACACGAGCTACCTCGTTATTAATTACAGAAACTCATCAAGCTCAGCCTGTAAACCCCCTAATGTGGGCTCTACCAGAGGGACGGTCCTCTCTCCCCCCGAAGGAGCGGGGGGTTTGAGATTTGCAAAATCTGTGTGTCCCCCAAAGCTGTGCCCCCCCCAAAGCTGTGTTCCCCCCCAGGTCCATATCGAGGACGAATCTGCTGGAGGGTCAAGGCGGGGGGTGTGGTGTGTGTGAAGGGAAAAGCCTTACAAATAAACACAGAAATGAGTGAATGGGGAGAAATAGGGATGGAAAAATCCCCCAGGTGCCGGGGTTTGGGGGGGCTTTCAGTGAGGTGCCTTCGGTTTTGGGGTGGAATAGTGGGAGAAGAGAGAAAGAAAGACAAAATGTAGAGAGAGAGAAATATGGAAAGAAAAAAGAGATGGAGAGAAAGGGAGAGTGAAGGAAAGAAAGGAGAAAAAAGGAAGGGAGGAAGGGAGGAAGGAAGGAAGGAAGGAAGGAAGGGAAGGAAAGGAAGGAAGGAAAGGAAGGAAGGAAAGGAAGGAAGGAAAGCAAGGAAGAAGAAAAGAGGAAGGAAGGAGGAAGAAAAGAGGAAGACCCCGGTGCGGTTTGCCGGGCTTTGGGGGGGGCTGGCGGGTCGGGGGTGTCCCAGCAGACACCTACCACTGGGCTCCCCCCCCACCACCACCACCGAGCCCTCCTGCCCCCGGCCACCCCTGGCTGGGAGCCGGGGCCGGAGCTGAGCCACCGCAGAGGGTCTGGGGGGGGGCACGGAGGGAGGGGGGAGCTCGTGTCTTGAAAACAAAATTAAAAAAAAAAATCAAAATCTGTATTGCGTACTGCTGACTCCCTCCAAGTTACGTTTATTTATTTTTCCTAAACCTACAGGAAACCTATTTTTTTTAAAGCAGGGTGAGCAGCAGCTCCTCTTACCCAAACTCCAGCAAACTCTAAAATCCTGCCCTGGACGCGAATAAATACCAGAGGTCAACAGTAGCCGCTCTCCCTTCCCTGGTGATTATTTTACTGCTGAGAGGGAATCAGAGGAATCTGCTAAGTGCCAAGAAAACATTTAAATATATCTCCGTGTGTTTACATAAGTGTGTGCGTCTGTGTGCACACACGGGCGCAGCCCCAGCTCCGCAGCCCCCCCGCACCTATATATATCCATAGTGATACATGCACAGAATACCGGTGCCTATGGCTGCGTGTAATATAAACATGCACATAGACACAGCTCAAGCAGGAAGAAAAGGACGAATAAATTGTATATAAGGGGAAATAAAGGCGGGGATTATTTCATGTCTGGCCAAACCATGGTGCTTTGACCCTTTTTCCCGTAAGGAGGAGAAAAGAGTTGGGATAAAGAGATGTAAGGGATGTGTCCGGCGCGAAGGTAACTGGTGTGTTTATTTTCTTTTGTCCCTTCCTTCCTAAAAGCAGGGAAAGTGGATGAGGAGGATGGATATTCCCAGTCCCTGCTGGGAAAAGGGGTCACGTCTGCCAGGCAAGAGAAAAATCGCAAATAAACACACACACCCCCCACAAAAAAAAAAAGGAGCGGGGGGGGAAATATAAATCGATAACTCGGGATTCAACTCTTGACCGGGAAAACCCAGATCAAAACATCATTTGATAGAAACGCGCTTTGAGCAGTGGATAATAAATCAATAAAATCAATCCATCAATAGGATCTGCAGGGACAGGCGGGCTCCGCAGCCTGGCTGCTGGGGAGCGGGCAGGGGGAAAATGGAAGATGATGTTTGGAAACTCTCTTCCCCACCTCGGGGGGGGGTGGGGGGGGTGGGAGAAGCCCCAGACGATGGGATGGAAACATCGGGCTGCACCTATTTCAGCCGGATTTCCTCCGTCCTCTCATCCACCCTCCAATACCCCCTTTTTTTTTTCCCAGCACTGAGCTGGATGTGAGGAAAATATATTTCCCAGAGTCATTCTCCGGACTTTATTTTTTTCTTTCTCCTGTCCAATTATGCAGAAAATTATTTTGCTTGTTACTAAAAAGGGGGATTTCTTATGAACACTGTATTTTTTTAATCCCGTAATTCACACCACAGACGACTGGAAGCTCTCCAGGTCGCATACGCAAACGCGAGCAGCATCTAAACTCAAAGTAAATGATATTTAAGCGAAAACCCAAAATATCCGGAAGAAATGCCTCCAACCCGGCATTTATTTTTAATGACCCCCCCATCCATCACCGAGAGGAAGAGGTGGGAAATGAGAGGTCGCAGGGGAAAGAAAGAGCGAGTTTCACGTCGGACGCAAAAAACTTTCTTCTTCCTCCCCAAATCCGGGAAACCCCCGTGTTTCTGCCCCAGCCAGCCTCGACACGCGTGGGAGAGCATCCCCTTTTACCCTCGAAAAGCTCTGGTGGTCCCTGGGACCACCGCTCCCCCCAAATCCCCCTTTTCCCTTTGGATGCTTCCAGGTTTTGAGCGACTTCGTGTTATCCCAGAACCACATTTTTTTAAACGAGCATCGCAAGGACTTTCCGTGGGTTGGGGGACGATGGGGGGGGGATCAGGGGGTTCCAGGGTCCCCCCAACCCCTGCGTGTTCCCAGCTCCCCTGGGTCCGGGCTTGGAGCTGCCCGATGTTTTTTGGCACCGATTTTTTTTTCTAGCACCTTTCCCCACTATTAACGACCGCTAAATAAAGGGAATAACTCTAATTTTCAGCATTTTTTCCTCTTCCAAGCCCGCAGCACCCAGCCAGACCAGGGCAGGACCTGCACCGACCCTGAGGGTGGCGAGAAAAAGATGCTGAGACCCCAGGCCCCCCCCGGATAGCCCTGCCCTGGGGACAGTGGCCTTGTCCCACACCCGTGGGGACATCTCGCTGCTCGGGGGGGGGGGGGGTAAAGAAAATACTGATTATTTCTGTTGTTATTTTTTTATATATCCTCGGAGGTGGCATGCTCAGGGCACGCCCACCCCACCGGTGGGACCCTATAGAGCCCTATAGATGCCCATTGCTGCACAGGGCTCAGGTAGGCGGATCTGCCCGGGGAGGGGGGGGCGGGGATCCACCTTCCGAGTGGGATTGGGGGGAAAATTAATCTCAATCTTCACGATGGAGACTTAAACCCGGCCTCCCAAAATACGCCTCTGCATTGGTTTGTGCAGTCCCCGGCCCTGGTGCCAAAAGGGGGGTTCAAAAGGGGGGCAGCGAGGGCTGGGGGGGGGCTCACAAGGCCTCTGCAGAAGAACAGCCCCCCCAAAATTGCTGAAACCCACCCTCTGACCTCACCAAGAGCCTCTGGGACAACGAACTGCTCCCCCCAGGAGGGCTCAGGCCCCTCAGGACACCCCCAAATGAGGCTCCCTGAGTAAGGGACATGGAGAAGGGGCTTAAAATCCCCCCCGGGTGCCCCCAAAGCACCACAGGTCCCAGGGGGCTGCCCCAGACCCTCCTGCTGGGTTGCTCCCTGCTTTTCGGGGGGGGCTTGAGCCCCCACAGGGCTCTGGAGAGGAAAATTTTGGGGGGTCCACAGGTGTTTGGTCATGCGCCTGCCTCCTACTCCATCCTTTCCCCAAAGGTTGTGCCTGCGGAGTGGGGTGCACCCCAGCTGCCCCCCTCCTCCCTGGGCACCCCGGGGTGGGGGGGCAGCCCTGTACCCCCCTCTGGGTGGGGAGGGGGGTCCCCATCCCTGCTGGGAAAGGCTTACCACCCACAGAGCCTCCCAGCACCCACAGAGCCCCCCCCCAGCACCCACGAGGGAGGTTGCGCACATGGTGTGTGGGTGTCTGCGTGTGCGCGAGGCCTTGTGTGTGCGCGTGCACTCGTGACGGGGTGTGCGCGCACGCCCTTGTGAGCACGTGTGCATGAGTGTACACGGGTATGAGCGTGCATTTGCCTGCCTGCATATATGCTGGCATAGGTGTGCATGTGTGTGTGTTCATTTGCACGCTTGTGCGTGTGTGTTCACACCTATGCACGTGCATTTGCGTGCCTACCCGTGCACACACATGTGCATGCGTTCTCATTTGCCCGTGTGCACGCATGCGTGGGTGTGCATGGGCGTGCGTGGGTGCTCCCGGGTGGAAACCCCTCCAGGCAACTCGTGTCACGGTGGGAACCTGTGGCCTCTGCTCCCTGACCTGCCCGCCCCGCTCCAAAACACAACACGTGTGCCCCCCCCCCCATATGCAAGGCCTGGGATAACACCGGAATAGGGCCTTGTGGTGGGGGAAGGGGGGGCACAAAGCTGAGCATCTGCCCCCCCCCGGAGAACAATAGGGACCCAGCTATT
>NW_010972622.1:95582-101421 GCF_000737465.1 Haliaeetus leucocephalus
AAGCTCCTCGCCTCCAGCTCGCCCCTTTGCAAAACTCACATTCCAGCTCAGCCCCCCCCGACCCCCAACGCATCCCCCACCCCCTTTCCCACGCAGGGAGGGGAATTTAGAAAATGTTTCGCAATTCCTCGAGACGTTCAAAAATTTTCAGTCACTAAAATACGTTAAAAAAAAAAAAGGGGGAGAGAGAGAGACTTAAGAAAAAGCAAAAAAACTTACGGGGGTGGCCGGGGAGATGCTGCTCCGGGAGCCCCGCAGCCGCCGCGCTCCGCACTAAGCGCCTTGTCCCACTGTCCCAGCATTAAACAGCTCTAGCAGCTGCGATGGTGGACAGTTAAGATTATATATGATGTAAATATATTGTGGGTTTGTCAGCTCCCCCAAACCATAAAACTTAGTTTAATGACATCACGTGCTCCCTGAGAGCCATTCAGGGCTTTTGCTTAGGGCCATCCACATAAATAACCTTCAAAAGTTTTAAACTACTAAATTCACATAGAAGCCATGAGTATTTCTGCTAATGTTCTCATGTTCTCGGTGAAACTAAAAGAGCTTTGCTTTTTTTTTTAAAAAAAACCAAAAAAAACCCAAAAAACCAAACAACAAAACCCAAACAAAAAAAGTCCTGGATTTATATATATATATAAAAAAAGGAACTTTGGTTTGTTTGTTGTTTTTGGGCCATTTTAAGTTCTCACGGGGTTGACACGGATGACGGGGCAAGGTAAGTCCTTTTCTATTTCCTTCTTGAGTCTTTGGGAAGGGATTGAGCGGCCGAGAGGGGAAATAAAAAGGCAGAACTCTTCCAGACAGCACCAGCAACAACATCCACCAAACATCCACCAGTCCCCAGAAAAATGCCCCTTAAAGAAGAGAGGGATGAGGGGTGCAGAGAGCCCCCCCCGGCCCCCCTCCGCCCCCTCCCTGGGGCAGGAGAAGCCAATAATTAATCATAAGTAGCCGCACTCCGCTCCCCAGGGTGGAAATGCGAAAGTTTGAAATTTAAAGTGGTTTTGGGGGGGGGGGGGGGTTTGGGTTTGGGTTCCCCCCCCCCCGCTCTCGCAGATAAAACACGCGTGGTCTGGGAGCTGGTTAACCCTTGCCTTGACAAACCCAAGCTGCCTTGACAGGTTCCCGCTTAAAAAGGAGAGGAAAAAGGTAGAGTGCGAAATGTAATCAGAATAAAAAATAATAACCCAGAGACGCTGCAATAATACCGGTGAGAGTGAGGGGAAGACATTGCTTAAGAGAAAATTGAACGGAATAACGAGCAATTACCAGCACACGCCAAGAGGGTTTTGTGCCTGAACAACCAGTCAATAGATTTACACAGCATGGGGAAAAAATAAAAAACCGGGAAAAAAAAAGAAAAAAAAAAGAAAAAAAGAAAAGAGATGATTGGAATCGCTACCGAGCCCTCCCCACCCTCCCTGAAATCACCCCAGGCCCCAAGAGTGGGGGGTTTATATAGGCAGCAAATAAATGTGCGAGGCGAGCCTTGCTTGGCTTTGCAGTATTTCACTCCAAACCGACGGGAAAATGACAGTCGAGACGGAGAAAAAAAAAAAAAAAGGGATTTTTATCCACTGACTGTTAAACGACAGTAAAATTAAATATCTTTGCAGCTCGCAACTCGCCAGATAACCAGAACCCAACATCCACGAATAACAACCATCAAATACAATAATAAAGAATTAAAATAAAAGCCCTCGGAGATGGGGGGTGCCCCCACTTGAGCACGCTGTGCTAATTGTACCCCTAAAGGCAGCCGGAGCCGCTGCTGGAAAAAAAAAAAAAAACTTTTGTTTTGCAGGTTCAGGAAATTGTTCCGTTGTTTCCCATGTGTAAAAGGAAATCCTATAAAGTTTTATGGAGCTTTTTGGCTTCTCCCAGCATTTGTTTTTCGCCTGTAAATAGCTGGCGAGGCACCGGAGGAGTCCCCCCCTCCTTTGCCCCCCCGTGCGTGTCTGGGTGCACAGCCCAGCCATCTGCCTGGGGAAATATAGGTTGAGCTCTATGCAAATCCACCGGCACACGTATAGACGAGTGGGTTTGGGGGGGGGCTTGCACCCACCCTACGCCTCCGTGGGTGGAAAGCACGTGGGGGGGCACGCATAGACCCGCCACGAAGGGGGTTTTGGGGTTTTTGGGGGATTTTTTTTTTTCTCAGCCCCGCGCCTACGCCATATGGCTGTAGGTATGGAGAAGTCCATATGGACCCAAGTGTTAGCCCCCGGGATGGATGGACACCCTATGGAAGGAGTGTTTCCACCCCGGGGGCAGAGCCCATGTGTTCCGCATTAGGCCCCTCCACCTTAGCAGAGACAGAAAAGAATATCTATTTTTTTTTTAAAAAGCTATATATATATATATACACATACATATGTTTTAAAAAGCCAGCCCCCCCTTTCACCCCACAGCCTCCCTAAGGGCTGCTCCCCTCTGGGAGGGGGGGTGTCAGCAGGGCCCGGAGCCCCCCACCTCCTCAGACAGCGCCCTCCCTCCCCATGCCCATCCCAGTCACCTCCAGTCAGGCACTGGGACCTCCTTCCCACGTCCAGGTGCTGCCCAACCTGCAGCAGGAGGCAGCGGCTGCGAGATTTTGGGGCAAAATCATTTTATCCCGAGTATACATTGGGGAGAGAAGAGGGAGGGGGGAGAGAGAAACAGAGAGAGAAGGTAATTTTAATCCGATATTCCTATTAAAATGCCATCTGCCAGGCGAGGACACCAGCCTGGAATGAAAAGCCTGAGAGAAATTAAAGGAAGATTAAAAAAGTCCGAGCTGGGACAGGGAGCAGCTCACCTTCCTCAGGGCCCAGCCAGCACTTAATCACCAAATTAAAAAAAACCAACACCTTTTCCCCCCCTTCCCCATGCTCTGGGAAATAGGAAAAGCAGCATGTACCTTTTCCAGGGTGGGGGGAGAAGGATGCTCTAAGCTAAAGCATCCCTTCATCCCTCCTGAAATCTGAGGGTTTTTTCAAATTAATAATAATAATAATAATAAATTGAAAAAAAATCAATACTTTGCCAAAGTAGCAGAGGAGCAGAAAGCTGCTCCAAGGCGGGGAAGGAGCACAGAAATATCTGCCCGGCGCGCCAACTTTTGGATTATTTACTGTTTATTCCATATGACAAAATAGAAGTTTCCTCGCCCTTTCGCAGACGAAACGACAACTAATAAATATAGCAAGTACATCATTGGGGGGGGGGAATAAAAGAAGTTACTGCAATGGACTGAATTTAGACAGAGATGTACAAATTGGGGTTCGCCTTGGCTTTTTTTTAATATATATCTTAGCATTTAGCAAATCTACATTAATTACGCAACAAATAAATACACAATAATATTAAGTCCAGAGGCTATTTCTCCCTCCCCCACCTCCCATGCTGCACTTTCCTGCCCGGAGATTTCGGAGGATCCGCGCAAACCGGGGTGTTGTCCCCCCCCCCCGCCCCAAAGTCTATTCATTTCTTTTATATGCAAATAATAATAAAATGATGCCATCCGAGTCCCAACGAAAACACGCAAACACACACCAGGGAGACCCCCCCCCGGCTCCTCTCCCGGGGTTTTGAAGTGGATTTGAGGGTTCCGAGCCCCAGCGAGGGGCAATATTTTTCTTTCCGACTTGAAGAGCCAAAGCGGAGGTGCCAGAGCATCTTCCCTGGGCAATTCCCAGCAAAGCACACCAGCGATTCCCTTCTCCCATCAGGGAGCGAGGCTGGGACTTCACGAAACTTACTGGGTTTGGGGGTTTTTCCTCTCCCCCCCGCCCTTATTTTCCTTTTCTCCTTCTTCACCGGCCCTTTTTGTTTGTCATTTTTTCCTATGAATATTGCGATTTTTAGAGCTGAGAGGACACGACCCAGCCACCCTGCGGATTTTTTTAAGCCTTTTTGGTGGGTTTTTTGTTTCTCGGTGGTTTTTTTCCCCCAAAGAGCGCACAGGTTAGGACACTTAGTAACAACCTAAAGAGCGATACACTAAATTTTTGCATGAAGCTAACAGCGGGGTCGGTTCTTTTTTTTTTTTTTTTGGCTTTTTTTTTTTTTTTTTTTACTAATAAGAGCTCTCCTTTGTCTGAGGGATTTGTGAGGGTACGGACCAGAGTCCATCCAGCAGCTTCCTCCCTCCCCACCCCAAAATCAAAGTTTCCTCAAGGTAGCCTCCACCAGAAGTGATGGAAAAGAAAAAACCCAACACCACCACCAACACCAACAAAAAAAAAAAGCAGGGGACCCCCCATCTCCTGCAATCCCACCTAAAGAGCCTCTTTGCTTTTCAACTTGGAATCTTTCTTCCACTTCATCCTCCGGTTTTGAAACCAGATTTTGATTTGTCTCTCGTTCAGGCAGAGGTTGTTGGCGATCTCAATGCGCCTCCGCCGGGTCAGGTATCTGTTAAAATGAAATTCTTTCTCTAGTTCCAGAGTTTGGTAGCGGGTGTAGCTGGTTCGGGAGCGTTTACCATCCGTTTCTGGGGGAAAAAAAATAAAAATAAAAAAAAAAAGAGGGAAGACACCGCATGAAAAGCCAAAGCAATTCTGGATGGATTTTAAATTTTTTTATTATTTTTTTTCTTTTAATGATAAAACCCGGTTACAAATTTAGAATACACAGAAGTTTGCTGGGGCTGTGGGCACGCAGGGAGTGAAGTAGCCTGAAATCCTTCACTCCCCAACACCTTCGGCCCCCCAGGTCCCCCCCTTCCTTTCTAAAGCCCAGATCAAACGCATGTAGATGAGCCAGAAGTGAACCTGTTTCCTCTCGGACAATAAGGAAGTGTACAAAGGAGGGAAATATCTGTTCTTGGGGAGCTTGTCTCTGTTTCTCCCCCCCCTTCAGCCCTGGGAAGGTGGAGGGGGAAAATCTCTCCACGCGTTCCCTCCACCTTCGCTTCTGGTGTCTTTTTTTTTCCAAGCTCACCCTCAAAGAACATGTGTATTTCAAGTTATTTTTAACCCCCCCTTCCCAAAAAAATGGAATATTGCCTTTTATACACGTTTTGTTTCTATGATCCAATTATGCTGTCATAAATTTGGGCGTATATAGCCTCTAAGCCTTTTAGTGGACAGTTTTACGAGCAATTGATGCCTTAGTCGTAAAATTTACGACCTCAGGTTTTTTATTATTTGCCCCGTATGGCCTATAAAAACCCAAGGCAAAAAAAAAAAAGAAAAAAAAAAAAAAAAAAAAAACCTGTGAAACAAAAATCAAGAAGTGAAAGTTTTACCATGGCTCATGTGTAGTTTGGTCATCCAGGGGTAAATTTGTGGAGGTTGTTGCTGCTGCAGTTGTGGTCCTCCTTGTTGTGCTGTTTGCACGGGCTCAGCTTTGATTTCACCCGAGCTCTTAGATCTCTCCTCCAGCGCCGTGTTAGCACTCTTCTGACTGTAAATCCCGGGATTTAGGGATGCTTGATCGTCTCTGGCTAAAGGATGCCCTGAAGAACCCATGACCGTGCAGGAAGGTCGCTCGGGGTTAGCTCGGGGGGTCGCAGACATGTCCACGCCGCTCCGGGAGCTGGGAGCCCCGGAGGAGGGGAGGGTGATGCTCAGATCCAAGCCACTGTAGCGGTACCTGGGTGACTGAACCTCAGGCACACTTCCATAATTTCCATAACTTTGCATGGCATAGGCAGGCACGGGGGGACTTTGCTTATAGAACGAATTGGCGACGTAAGAACTCATGGCGGAGGAGGGGAGGAAAAAAAGAAATAATAAAAAAAGTGGGGAAAAAGAAAATTTGGGGAGGGGGGATTTTTTTCTCTTTTTTCCCTCTTTTTTCTTCTTTTTTTCTTGTTTTCCCTCTTTTTTCTTCTTTTTTTTCTCTT
>NW_010972622.1:101586-103913 GCF_000737465.1 Haliaeetus leucocephalus
TTTTTTTTTGGAGCCTTGCGCGCAGGTTTGGCGTGCTTGGGGTTCTTCCGTCTCAAAATCGCAGCTGCGCGGGTTGGGGTGGGGGGTGAAAAACCCCACCGGGTTGCTTTTTTGTTGTGGTTTGGGGGTTTTTTCGGTGGTTTTTTTTGCTGTTTCGGTGGGTGCAGCGCAGGAGGGGAAGCTCGCAGCGGCGCGTTACCTCCGCAGCTTTTTTAATTTCTTTCTTTTTTTTTTTTTTTTTGGAATTTCACGAAGATTTGCTGGCTAGGTGGAAGGGAACACATTCCCCGCGTTGTTTTCCAAGGTTTTGGGGAGCGGTGGAGGTCGGGGAAGCTCCTGAGCTTTCTGCAGGGGCTGCTCCTCGCATGTAAGCTCCTCCAATGCGCCAAAGTTTACATTCCTGTTACCTTTCCCCCCCTCCCCGGCTTCGCAATTTATTGCTGGCAGAAGCCTGGATCTTCCTCGTCTGCTGCTCGCTGGAGAAACCAGCCCCTCTCTTCAAAGGGCACGGCGAAGGGGAAATAAATACCTTCAAATCTGAATTTCCAGCCCTCCCTTCTGCTCCGGAGCAGGGCGGGGGGGGGAGAGGAGGGGGCGGTGGGAGTCGGGCAGCTCCGAGCCCCCCCAGCCCGCTTCGGGCTTTGCCTTGCAGACCTGAGCACGTTTTCTTTCTATTCCGTCTCCATTCACCAGCCAGAGAATGCCTTGAATGCGCTGGGTGTTACATATCGCCTTCATTCTCTCTATAGGCGCTGAATTATATATGTGTGGTTGTGGATATATGTTTGGGTTTGGGTTTTTTGGTTTGTTTGGTTGTTTTTGGTTTGGGCTTTGTTTTTTCTTTTGTCCTTTTTTTTTTCTTTTGGAAATTCAAACTGGTTTACACCCGGGGAGCCTCCTGCTCCCCGGCCAGGTCGTTACCCTCTTGCAAAACGCTCTTGGCTTCTGCTTGTTGGTGCTGTTTGCTTGTTTTCTTTCGTTTTAACAGATTTATTTTATTTTCTTTTATTTTCGTCTTTCCTGCGCCTTGCAAAAATCGCCTGCACATTCCAGGCTGGAGACGAGCGAAGGATGGGATGAAAAAAACCCCCCCGGCTCTTTTCCCCCCCCCCCCCTTTTTTTTTTTTTTCCTGGTTATGGTCACTTAACACCAAATCCTGGTCGTTTCAGTAAAAAACTTGAAGGGGCTAAGCCGCTTCCAGGGAAATATCATCCCTGGCTAAGTGCTACCTACTGAACAGCCCAGCAAATATTAGAGCGGTGACAAAGAGGCGAGAAAAATGCAGGTTTTTTTATCCAGCCTTCGCAATGGTTTATACGAGCCTGCGATCCACAGCAGCAGGGTTTGTTTCCCAGCGTTATATCCACAATTTCCGTTCTCCTAAGGATGAGTTTCTGGATAAAAGTGACTCCCCCCCTCCCTGGAAAGGTTTATTGGGTCGAAATAAGTCGGGTTGCGGGGGGGGGGACGTGGGTCCTTCCGCAGAGCTGGGGGATTCTCAGCTGTGTAGAGCTCAAATTAAATCAAAATAATAATAAAAAAAAGAAGCAGAACCTTTGACCTGGTATTTCACTGAGGAGGGTGCAATAAGAAATATATACTGTTTTGAACTTTGGAAATCCATTTTTAATCATGAAGCGAGAGGTATGGCATAGATTCCTGATGCCACCGAACAATACAGTAACAAGACTAATTCAAGGAGACAAAGCAAAATGTATTTTTTTTCCCCCCTTTTTTTTTCTTTTTTGGAATACTCTTGAATGAGAGAGGTACGAAGGAGGGAGAAAAAGGAGAGAGGGAGCTGATTTTCAGGAACAACACACAGAAGATAAGTGAACTTTCTAACAGGCTGTTATCAACACGAAAGGTTTCAACTGAAGCTCAGAGGCCATTCTATAAACTTTAAAAATAATATTCAGTTTTTATTAAATACTCAACATAGTCCTCTGGACATGACCTTTATACATGAGAGGGTGTAACACAAGATTTTTTTTTTTTCCTTTTCTACTGCTATAGAACTCCATTCACTTTATACTGTGGAACATTACAGTGCTAAACATAAATATAAATACAGGTACCACAAACACAGTTAAAAATATTCACACAGAAACTGTCACAGTTTGTAGTATGCAGTGATGAGCCCAGGTATCTGCTTAAATACAAGGAGGATGCTCTTGGAAATGCTATATTTAGGTGGAAGGAGCTTTCTCAGGGAAATCAGATTTTTCACCAGGGAAGAACTGCTCTGGCTGGGGGGGAGGAGAAGCGACTGGGCAGAGTCCGACCCGGCACAGCGGAGGGTGGATGCCCAATTTTGGGGGGGGGG
>NW_010972622.1:104821-112651 GCF_000737465.1 Haliaeetus leucocephalus
AAAATTAAAATTAAATCTCTCTCTTTTTTGCTTCAATTAACCCTGTGCGGGCAGCATTTTCTCCCGGGTCATTTTCTCCCGGGATGCTGCTCCCCTTCCCCCCCCTTCTTTTTCCCACATTATTTCTGCCAATTGGAGGATTTGGGGGAGCCGGGGAGGGGGGGGGAAGTGGGAGCTTCCCCCGGCCCCTCTTCGTGCGGGGAACCCGCCACCGCCGCACTTCCCGCACCCGTCATTAAAACTTATTTTTACCCCGGTAATATTTTGTGCTTAACTCCCGAGCAGAGCTCGCTGCACTTTATTATAGATATTTTACACTCTCGAAGTCTTTTAATTAGAAAGAGCATAACAAGCCATATTTGCTTGCAACAACTTAACAAATAAAAGGCCTGTAGCTGCAACTGTGAAGGAGCTATATTATTGTTTTTATGGGGCCATAAAAAGTCGCTCAGCCTGTTCTGCTAGGGAGAAGGTCGTAAAGATGGTTCAGTTTATTTAATTTATATCTCCGAGCTGTAAAACTTACCACTGTGGGAGTTCATACGCTGCATCCATGGGTATATTTGAATGCTAGTTTTTTGTTCTTGCGAAGTGTTCCTGTTTTGGTCACTGGTAAAATCCTGTGCGATTGATGTCTGTGTATTATGTCCCATAGAATTTTGCCTGCAGCTAGAAAGCATGTCTTTTTCTTGGTAAAAAGCATTAGATCCATAGTCATAAGGTCCTCGGCTGGAGCTAAACACAACATTATCTTGCGGTGAATAAAAAGGAGAAGAATAAATCCGGTTTTGAGCAACGGCTGCTCCATAAGTAGAAAAATGCCTGACAGGGTCATAGGCAGTTGAATTGAGGGCTACGTTGGGAAGCACCTCTTGGCCACTGGTTAGATGGCAGGATAAAGATGGGTTTGTAAAATAGGAATTCATATCGTCCTCTATACCTGGCTGTGTGATTTCTTTAATATTTATTTCTGTCTCCAGTTTGTAGTCTGAACTAGATTGTTATAGGGAAGGCTCTGCTCCAGGACAGACAAAATGACAAAGTCAGCTGACCCGGGGGGAGCCAATGGGGAGGCGGGTGTCAAAAAGGGAAAAAATTGCTTTTGCTTCTGTTGATTCCCTAGTTGAAACTAAGTGGGCATGGAAAGTAAGTCCTGCACCCCCAAAACCCCCCCAGCACCCCTGGGGTGCCGGGGGATGGGGAGGCTGCGGTGGGGAGGGGAGCGCTCCTGGAGCCAGGGCTGGGGGGGTCCCGCCTGGGGAGGGCGGGGGGGTGGGGGGGGGGGGGGGGGGGCACAAATTTCTTAAGCCAGGCTTAACTTTTCCTTCCCCCCCACCCCCCTCACCCCCCTTTTCTGCTAATGGACCCTGAGGTTTGGAAGCACCGTCTGTGTGTCTGTGCATTATGTTGCTTGTGTTTTGGTTTGGGTTGTTGTTTTTTTTTTTTTTTTAAAGAAATGTTTGCTTAATATCTTGTAATAAAATAGCTCAGAATTCACAGTAATAAATCTCAGATGTCCACAGAATATTAAGCCATAAATTACCCTCCTTTTTTTTTTTTTCCCCCTTCTTCTTGTTCTCATGTAGCATTGGTCAATATTATGGAATCAAATGGTTGTGTTCCTGATGAGAAAATATTACATAAAGAGAGGGGGGAAAACATGGCGACTTCTGAATTGATAACGTGTTTCAGAGCCTTCCCAAAGTATGTCTTGGGGAGGGGAGGAAAAAAAAAAGACATCCAGAAAAGCAACACCCAACATTGCAAACTCACGTTAACCTGGAAGTTAGATTTCTCCTCTACTTTGACATTTCTCCCCTCAAACGTTTCCCTGCTAATTTTCAATGCTAGAGGATATTTACATTTTCAACAACAACTACAACAGCAGCAAAAAAAAAAAAAAAAAAAAGAGGTTTTCTATTTGTAATGGAGAGCAATGAGGAGCCTGGGCTGGGGACGCAACCTCGTGTTTGTGTTTGCAGGAATTTATAGTTGCAGATATTTACAACTGATTGGGAAACTTCTACTGCAAATATTTAGTTAGATGAAAGGGGGGATTATATTCTATCTTCTCTGGGTAGATTGCACCTAGAACTAATTGAAATGAAGACAGCTAATCTAATTTTAATTTCAATCTAGAGCCATAAATTGCCCCTTAAATGTAAAACATACCTGCTGATCTGTAAATATTGCGAGGTACCTTTATCATTCTGGTGGCTTGCTATTTAAAAATTCAATTATGGCAGGGAAACCCTGGCCTCCTCTGTGGTTTTTTTTTTTAAACCTCCATCGTGTCCACGTTTTTATTTTAAATGTGAGGGTGCGGGGGCTGGGGAGAGGAAGGTTTGTGGGTGCACACTCCAATTCAAAACTGAGAGTATTTGTTTGTCTTGCTCTCAATCAATAGACTTAATTCCTTTTTTAGCGATGTATCCCTAAAAGATTTTAGCTGACAAAGAAGGCTTGGGGGGGGTGTGTGTATATTTTTTCCCCAGCTATAACAGGAACCCGGATGCCAACGGATTTTATGCTCTTTTTCCTCTGTGTAACAAAGCAAAGTAATCAATGGTAGCAATAAAACCATAAACGAGACTACAACTGAAAAAAAAAAGCTCGTGTATTCATCTTCTATAACGTTAAGGCTTCCCCTGAGTGTCACTAGGGGAAAAAATAAAGTTTCTAACCAAAAAGGAGATAGCTGGAAGTGTGCACCATCTTATTTAGCACATGTACCTTGTTGGGGAGCGCAGCCTGGCTCCCACCTAAGGCTGCCCAACTTGGAGCCCGCCTGGTACAGATATAAGACTCATGGACATGGGGAAGATTTACAGGCATTTCCCCCCCCAAAAAGCGAACTTCAGTTTGCTTTCGTTTCCCTTTTCTCCCTCTCCCCTTTCCCCAGAGCCCGCCCGGGCATTTCTGGAAGCAAAGAAAGAGGCGAAAAGAAAGAAACTAGGAAAGAAATGCGATTACTGGGGGTAATTTTTTTTTTTTTTCCGCCTTCTGCTGAGCTGTTAAACCCCCAGCCAGAGGCACTCTCAGCTGGACAGATCTGGAGAGCCAGGGATGTGTTGCAAATATTATTAGCCATGGGCACATCTTCTCTGAACCCAAGTCCTTTCAGGGCAGGGTTACTTTGGAAACCACCACTGGCCATGCAAGCTGCTTCCAGATATTAAATTGTTGCGAAGGTCCAACAAATGGACTGGAGGGAGAGATGGATGAATGAGGGCTTTGCAGTTATTGGCGTGTTGTCTTACCTTATGTATTGCTTACAGCCCGATGTAATTTGGCGAGTAAATTAAAAGTAGCTACAGCTGGATGGGTTGGACCTTTGCTAGGGCAGATTGACGTGGGGAGTTGCACCTATGGAAGGGCATTTATACCCACGCCAACCTTGCCAAAGTTTGGAGGAGTTTCTGGAAGTGACTCCTTTTAGGGTTTTCTTCTTCTTTTTTTTTTTCCCCCTTTTTAATTATTGTTTTTATTTTTTTATTATTTTTTTACTCCCCCCTTCCCCCTCCCCCTTTTTTTTTTGTATAGGTGCTCCGGGGCTGTTGTATCGGAGACCTGTGTGATAACCGTGTGACTAGGAGTCGAGAAAGTTAAGTGTTTTATTACTTCTCTAAACAGAGGGCAAGTCTTAAAAGTCTGGTCGATTTATAGTGAACAGAAACCAGCTGCCGTAGAGAAACTTAAAATAGAATCCTCTCCCCACGTTAAAAATCAGGTTTCTGGGGAGAAAAGGGAGAGAAAGAGGAGGGGGTGAAGGAAAAAAAAAATAATAGAGCACAACCACCCCAAAAGCTACTGCAAATACAAATGAGGCATCATTAAAGTATATTTTACTCATTGCAATTCCTCAGCCTCACGTTTTGAATGCACTGGATATTCCCCCCCCTTACCCCCCCATTGATATTTTCTAGCAGTTTGGGGATTTCTCGAAAGTATTTCATCAAGATATGTCACTACCAAAAAGGTATTTATTTTTTCCCCCATGAAAACATGTAGAGGGAATATGTGGGGCGCTTTCTGGTTAAATTGGTCTGCAAACAATTATGTAAACTCATCAGCAGAAGCAAGAACAGATGTTTTATTAAAAGTGCTACACAGCAGTAGAAATATGTACAAGTCTTCGAGTAGCTCTTTAATAGGAGTTGCTCTTTGTTCCCAGAAAAGAAAAGCGCCCATAGAAATCTGAAATAACATTCACCACTCATAAGCCATAATTCCCCCCCCCCCCTTTTTTTCTCTCCCTCCACTGATGCTCACACGGGGGGGGGGGGGGGGGGGAAAAAAAAAAAAAAAGAAAGAAAAAAATATGTGTCGGGAGATTTCCTCCCCCCTCCCAGCTATAATTAGCGAATTGATGAACTGATTTAGGAAAAAAAAAAGGCTTAAAAAAAAAATGCAATCCCAACACATGTGTTTTCTATCCCTCAGTAATTACTGAAAGGAAACAAATCCAAATCGGTGTCCCCCCCTCCCCTCCCTCCCTGAACAGCCTGCAGATACCGCTACTGACAGCGAGCTGCTGCCCGGCCCTGCAGCCGCTCTGGGTTTTTTTGGGGGGTGTTGGCATTTTGGGGGGGTTCTCTTTTTTTTTTTTCCAGCCACGTTGCCCATTTGGGGCAGATCCCGGCGTGGGGCAAGAGACGGGGCTCTGCCCCCCCACACACCCACGCGTGTCATGGCCAGGAGGTGCCCGCCCGCTCGGGGCATCGAGCCACTATATGGGCCCCCCCGCCTTCCTTAAAAATTAAAATTATTCAAGCGGGGTGAGGGTGGTTTTCTGCAAACTGCTGCAAAAACGTCTCTTTTGGGATGCACTAAGGGGGGGATAAGACTAAGGGTGTGTGTCCCCCCAAAAAAAGCCGGCACCTCTGCGCGTGTAAGGCACACGCACACCCACGCACACCACTGACAGCTGCCCATAAGGCTGCGTGCTCACATCTGATTAAATCCTTGAAGCTCTTAGAGGTAAATACAAGTGATGCCATTAAAAGCCTTTTTATTTAAACTGATTTCACCTTGTATCTGGGATCTCTGCCTCCCCCCCTCCCCTTTCCTTTTTTTTTTTTTTTTTTTTTAACTTGACATTTATGGCACACGTGAGTCCTAATTATTTATTTGGGTCTTTCGCTGGGAATTTATTCCTGCTCTTTACAACAGGGTTTTCCTAGTCAAATATTGCTTTTTGCTATAAATAAAGCTTTAAAAAATAAAATAATAAAAAATAAAGTAGGGATAACAACCCCCCGCCCCCAAAAGGGGGCAACAGGATAACAACAACAAACTCGTGGAGGTTTATGTGGAGGTTTATTTACCTCTCCCCCAGCCTGAAATGGCTCGCATTGTTTTGGTGCCGTCTCTATTCTCTGTAATTACAAGCTCGGAGTCAGAGTCTGGGCAGCTCTTAATTAAAAAAAAAAAAAAAAGGGAGATGAAATCTCTCCTTCCCCTGAATACTTCTATTCAGAGCTTCATAGACTATTTAAAGTTTTATTCCGGCGCTGCAGACACCGCGTTTGGAAGAGGGTGGCCTATTTGGGAGGTTTATTTGCTAATTAAAAGGCATTTTCTGCACCAAGATGCACAAAGCCATAATTAGCGAAAACACCCATTTTCCCCCCATATCTTTCCAAGAAGAAGCGCTGAAAAAAAATACAACCAGCGCCGTTTCTGCTATTTTTTTAAATGCAAACCTCCGCAAAACCCTTTTTTTTCGCCTTAGGTAGATAAAGAAGAGTATTTACCAGCCCGTGCATCTCTCGTAGAGTTGCCCAGACGAGTAATTTCTTTGCTTTTTCCTATTGATTTTTTTTTTAATTTTTATTTTGCAGCGTGGTGGAGGGAAATTGCCTTAAACGTGTTCTTGTTGCCTTTATTTTATTCTTAGAGTTGCTTTAGGAAAGTGCACCAAAAGTTCAGGGCGACTCCCTTCAAGTTGCAACGCTCAGCACGAAAAAAAAAAATATACTACTACTACTACTACTACTAATAAGAATAATAATAATGGGGGGGAAGGTTTTTCTCGCTTGCAAAACCTCTCAGTCGCTGCACACATTTCCAGGGGTTGGAAGGTAAAAAAAAAAAAAAAAAAAGGGAGAATTCTGGCAATTGTCAAAACACATGTCTGCTAACCAGGAAACCAGGAGGTGTGTGGGGAAGAGAAATTAATCTGTTCCTACTTCTGAGATTTATCCCCCTTCTTTCTGCCGAGGCTTGAAAGCGCTTTCTGACACTTTTAAGCGTTTATTTAGATTTTTCCCCGCGTTGATGTCGCGACGAGAGGAGGCTTTTAATTCTCAAATATTCTTTTTAATGGGGGGGGGGAGGTGTGTGATTTATTTCATTATTTTTCTCCTTCCCAGATTTATTGGCGAATCTCAGCCCAACAAAAGAAGGCAGCACCGAAATCTCCCCGCGGAAACGGGACTTCGCTGGGTCTTAAATTACCAAGTAACCACGTTGCAAAAAGTTAACAGCAGCGAAAAAAGCAGGGGGAGAAACCCCCCTCCCCTGCAACATCGCCTCAATTAAATTTAATTTGCTGATTAAATGCGCTCCTGAATAAATCTCATCAGCGCTAGGAAGGGGGAGCCCCCAGAAAAGCGAGGGGAAAAAAAAACCCAAACCCTAATATTTTAGGGGATATAAAATTGTGGAGTGGTGCTTTGTTTATAGGGAGGCTGTGGAAACATTCCTGGTGGCTCCCTGGCTAAAAGTGGGGATAAATGGGGGGTTTAATTCAACCGGATGCAGGAAAATACCTTTTTTTGCCCCAAAACCGGGCTAAAACCCACTCAGGTGGCAGGTAGCAACTTTCGGGGGGTGGGGAGGGAGAGAAAAAAATCTGCCTGCCAGGTTTTCATTAATATTTTTTTAAATTTGGGTCTCTTTTCTTTTCATGACGGAGTGGAAATATTCCCTAAAATCCCTAAAATTAAAAAGGGCGAAAAATGACAGTGGCGCACATGACGTCACACCCGTCATGGACAAGACTTCATGGCGTAAAATTATAAAAGGCGACATTTTGCTGCACACGTGTGTATCTATATGTGTATCTATAGGTACATATATGTAGAGGTCCAATTACTTCTGCTGGGTGTGGAGATTAAAAATAAAAAGGAGTGGGATGTTATTACGTTCTGCAAGGATAACTCAGGAGTGAAAAATTGTTGTCATTAACTATAGGCAGTTTTATCCTTTATTCTTTGCAGATACGAAGGCAGAAATTTAATCATAGGTGGCTTGGAAAAAAAAATAATTCAGGAAACAATAATAGTTGCCTTAATGATGTTTTTTTTAGAGGCGATCACTTAGGCAGAATTAAACTATATATTTGGAGACAACCTCTTGAGCACTTTGTTGAATTTATACATTTACATCGTCTTTAATCGAGCAACAATTTAATATTTCAGGATTTGCTTAAATACACTCATATTTTCAGGGGGAAAATACCGTTCCCGAGTTGACATGCCTTATCTATTTTTATGAGTTCACGTACATTGGGATGATTTAAACCCCGGTAACACGGAACGAAAGGAATAAAAAAAAAAAACCAAAAACCCCAACCCCAAAACCGCCTTGAATTAGCAGAAAGTGCAAGTGAGGAGTATCAGATGGCTTTGGGAAACTTGGGGAAGTTTGTGGCGGGGGGGGCTGGGGAACACACGCCTCAATGTTAAAGGTACTAAAACTTCTTTGCAAAGTGATTTTTTTTTTTTTTTTTATGGCAGAAGAAGCTTTTGCAGGCCTTTGCCCTCTCTCCCAGCCGAGGAGGGGGGTGTCCTCTCCCCTCCCCAGCCCCTGTCTCCCCCCCGTAAG
>NW_010972622.1:112661-116375 GCF_000737465.1 Haliaeetus leucocephalus
GGGGTTTTTTTTTCCCTCTGTGTGTGTGTTGTTGGTTTTTGGTGGGTTTTTCTCTTTTTTTTTTTTTTAACTCCTTGCTCCCAGTCTCTCCCCCCCCTTTTATTTTTGCCCTCCCCGCCCCCCATTGAAACGCGGGGTCTTTAGTCTGGGGACAAAGACTTTTACAGCAAGGTGTGTCCCCATGCGACAAAGGCGACCCGAGCAGCCTGTCCCCTGCAGACTGCGTCCAGACACCCGCAATTTCGGGGATTTCTGCCTTTTATTGTGTTTGTGTCTGGGGAAGAAGCGGGGGGAGGAGGCGGGGGGGGAGACGGGGCCGCTTTTCGCCTTCCTCCTCCCCAGCATCTTCCTCCTCCCCGGCATATTTCTCCCCCCTCCGAGGCTGGAGGTCACGTCGCCTTCCCCCTCCTCCCCCCCCAAAATCGCCCTCTGCAAATGTTGGGGTGCTTCTGCCCCGATTTCCTCACTTTTCCTCCCAAATCCCGAGCCCACACTTCAGGTCCTCGCTGCCACCCCAAATCCTACGGGGAAAGGCCTTATTTTATATATATATATATTTTAGCCCTGACCTCAAACACCAGCACTGAAAACAGATGGGTTTTTTTCACCCCTTTTTCTCCATTTTTTTTCTGGAGAGGGCGAGCTGCAGGGATTAAACCCCCGCCAACAATAGTAACCAGATCTCCAACTATCTCGTCCAAAAGTATAATTCCTGATCCCTCAATGTTACGCATCGTCTTTTCCCAAAGTGTATTTCCCCCTCTATGACTAATTTTTTATCTCCCCTCGCCTTTTCTTCTCCACATGCCGAGTTCCGCAAATTTATCTCTCGGGGAAAAAAAACCCCAACAAACAAAACCAAAAAAAAACCCAAAACAAAACTAAAAGAACGCCAACACCACCGCAAAACCCCTTTGTTGCACAAAGCTCCGGGTGGAAATACAGGCCCCCCCCCCCAAAAATCACATTTATTGGGGAAATAACCACAAAGATACAGAACCCCATGGCAAATCGATCTGAGCATCACCACGATCACCGCTCGCACCTAACGCCGGTGGCGGTTGCCTATAGAGATCATATATTATTTCTGGTGGGTTTGGTTAATTCGTTCCCCAAACCGAAATTCCTTCACACGACAAGTTGGGAAATCGCTTCTTTCTGATCATTTCTTTGTAGTTACAGGTTTTTCCAGGCTCTTACAACACGGCGGATTTGGCATAATAAAACACCCACACGTTCGTGCTCTGTATTTGTGTATATTTGATCGTAACACGCTTTTATAGAAGCTGAGATAAACGCCCACGCGCGGGGAAGATCGTATCAACCGGGTTTATGGTCGGGTATAGATGTGCGAAATGTGTACGCATTCGAATAAAATGTAAATTCCTCTTGGTGCACAGATTGTATTTACGTCCTTCGCACGCTCGTACTCAACACCTCGGAATAAACCGCCCCTATAAATAAATTAGGAAGCATTTGGGACAGCGGAGTTTCCATTTTTAAATTTCTGTGGGAGCCCGGGTTTATTTTATGTTTCTCCACCGACTACATCTGTCGAAGAAAACCTATTATTCCCTGAAAGTCCGTGTCAATAACACGTGGCAATTTCCCTATAATCCCTGATGTTGCAGATACAAGCAGCAATTGATTTCCTCTGGTTTAGACCGGGATATAAAAAAAAAATAAAATCTCGGAGAATATAAATCATTCCGTTATTCCAGCCCTACATCCTAAAAATGTTTCTCAGCATTGCGAGCGTCTGAGGGATGACAATACGTCAAGGGAAAAGAGCAAATCAATATATTGAAAAGTTGTTTTGGGGGGTTCCAGGCCTGGCAGGAGGAGGTTGAATGCGGGCGGCGGTGGGAGCATCCCGGTGCTAATGGGAGCCAGCCCGGGGAGCGGGGAGCCGGGGCTCGGGGAGGGAGAGCAGACGGATTTCAGGCTGAAAACAATAAAAGATCCCATTTCTGTAATCATGTGGTTCCAATAAACACTCATTGTTTGCTCATAAAATGTCTTTACGACTGGCCGCGGTACGGGCAGAGCCTCCACACAACGGGATTTTCCCAGCGAACAAAACGAAGGCAAAACTGGCTCCTTCCCTCTCCCCCCCCGCCCCCGCATCCCATCCCCGAACCCGCTATTTATTTCACGCTTGGAAAATAAAAATACACGGGAGAACCGCCTGTTGTCTCAAAGGCAACGCGCTGCAAAGCCGGAATAAAAATTCCCTTTGCAGGAGAAGGGGAACGGCAGCGCTGGGTTTTGTTCAGCCGGTAATTTCCAGCCCCAAAGGCAGGCGCGAGGATTTACCAGATTTCTCAAAAGAAAAGGGAAGCCAACTTTGGAAAGTTGGCTTTTTTTTTTTCCTCCCCCCATCTCTCTTTTTTTTTTTTTTTAATTAAATTTAACACACCGCCACCAGAAACCACCCCAGAACTTCACAAACCGCTTTCGCTAATTAACCTCTGCCAACGCGCGCTGGAAATTAAAATAGAGGAGGCCATTTTTATTTAAAAACAACCAGAAAACAACAACAACCACCAAAAAAAAGCAGCAAGGCAGAAAACGAGGAGTCGCTCCGGCCTCCAGCTCCCCCCTTTCCTCCCCAAAATTCCCCCTCCCGCAGACGGCCACACAGTGGGGAACCCCCAAAATCGCTTATAATAAGCCAGAAAATTGCCATCGCCTCTGCCACCCCTCCCCCCCAGGGTTTATTTAATGTCCGTCCCTATATATGTATACATCCAGCCCTATACGTACGCAGGCTGGCATCACCAGCAGCAAATCTCTGCTCATACACACGCTCAGCATTATTATTATTTAAACACAGAGGATTTATCAAGAAAGAAAAAGAAATACAACCTCGAGAGGAAATGAAGTCACTACATTATACATACATATATATATATATCTTTACACGGCACCGGTATATACAGGGAGATAGATAAGATTAGATGATGGATGGGTAGGTGGGGAGGTAGGTGGATGGATAGGTAGATGGGGAGGTTAGCAGGGGAAGGGTCACGCTTTAAATCTCACCCGTTAAACCTGAATTAAAGTTGCTGGAGGAAAGAGGAAAAAAAATTTAAAAAAAATAAAAATAAGGGAAAGGGGAGGGACTTACATGCAAATAAAATATAAAAGCCAACACGGTGTTAACCACTTCGCAGGAAAACCAGAGCGCTCCTGAAAGTTATTATTGTTATTGTTTTTTACGACATGGAGCTTGTTTCAATTGCTCCTCTGCAAGGGGGGGAAATTCCATAAAATTCCGTAAAACTCCATCAAATTCCATAGAATTCCATACAATTCCATAAAATTCAATTAAAGCCCCTTTTCTGGAGACCTTTACACCCACCCGGTTACAAAAAGCGCCTAAAAGGAGGAGCTCGTGGGCTGCAAAGAGTTGATTCTTAATCACCTCGCGCTTAATATTAATTATCACCCCGGGAACGAACCGCGCAGCCCCGCGGAAGAGGCGCAGGCCGCGGCCCCGGGGCTGGAGGGGGGCGAGGGGGGGGGCAATGGGCGGGCGAGGCCCGGCCTCGCGCACAATTAGCAGCGCAGCTCATTAAATATGGCACTGCCAGCAGCCTTGGACGCCCCACCCGGGTTGCGCCGGGCCGGCCCCTCCGCGCATGCGCTTCCCCCCCCCTTATTTATTTTTTTAAGGAAAAGTTAGGATTAATTTTTCCATCTCTAGGGTGG
>NW_010972622.1:116385-117955 GCF_000737465.1 Haliaeetus leucocephalus
TCCCCGCACCCCGAATATGACATCAGCAAGAGCAAATCCCTTTTTTTTCTCCCTTTTTTTTTTTTCCCCCGAATTAACTGCATTTCTGCCGCCCCGCAGCAGCTTTCCCTCATATCCAAGCTACACCCCTCGCTCGCACAACGATGCATCATTATCCTTAACACCCGGGCTATGGATCATTAGTTACACATTTTAACCAATAAGGGAACACTTACCAGAGGCTCCTGTCTCCCCCTCTCCCTCTCTCTCACTCTCTCTCTCTTTTTTCTCTGTCTCTCCCTCTTTCTGATCCACTGGCGCTGCAGCTCAGCTCCACAGAAACATTAAAAAAAAAAAAAAAAAAAAAAAAAAAAAGGGGAAAAAAAGATGGAAACAAAAGCAAAACAGTTCTTCTCTGGTTGGGGAAGGGATGGGGGAAGCTGAAGGAGGAATCTGTCTCTCTCTGGGTTTGGGGTTGGTTGGTTTTTTTTTTTTTTGGCTTAAAAAAAAAAAAAGGTATTTACAACTGCTTGTGCCCCCTCATCATCGCATCCTGCAAAGGAAATGCATTGCGTTTTGCCCCTAGGGGTGGGGAATAGGAGGCGGCAACCAGACGCAGCAGTAAACTCATTAATGCCAAAATGCCCAAAGCAACCAAGAATTCCAACCCCAAGGAGACGGGGAGGGGGGGGTAAAAAAAAAAAAAATCTCGATTTTTTTTTTTTTTTTTAAAAAAAAAAATAATCATCATCATCATCACGCTAATAATTAAGGGGGGGAAAAATACCATCCTACCCCTGGCACTGCTTGGACTGTTAAAGGAAAGACTACTGCGAAAGAGTCATAAGAGAAACCACAATAAAAAGTTCACGTTCATGGATGGAGTCCACATGACTTCCTGTGGCCAATCCAACTTGTGATTCAGTCGTAAACTTTTATTGCTCAGCTGTAAATTTTCTGCAAACAACCAGGAATGCGTTGCATTTTTTTGTGACGAGTGCAAATGCTCTCGTCTGTCGCCATGTTTATACAATTCTGCTTTAATATTAGGATTTTTTTTTTTACTCTACGCCCCCCCCCCTTCGCTGTCCCCCCTTTTTTATCTTTTAAGCGACCGCGTTAATATAAGGGAGGGTGGATTTTTTAATCTTTGCTTTTAAAGATAGATTCGCTTTAATTTGATGATTATTAGCTGCTCGGGTTAATTCTCAGCATATTTTTTTTAACTAAGGAGATTTGGCCTTTAGCGCTAAGCGTTATTAGTCTCCATGTTGGTAATTAATTGGGGGGGGGGAATAGGAAAACATCGACGAAGAGAGGCAGTGGAGAAAAAAATGGAGCACGCTGGACTTGAAAAATAAATACTTTAAATGTCGAGGGCATGTTAATTCTAAAAACATTTAATTAATAATCAAGGACAATATGCTCGAGGAAAAAATAGGGAAAATGACTGTTTCTGCCCCCCCCCCCCGGATTTCCCTGCCAGACAGCTCTGCAAAGGGTGTGTCCGCTGCAAATGAAACCTTCCCAGGGCAAAAAAATGCCCCTTTCCACCTTTTTCACCCCCACAACCCTCCCCATTCCCCCCCCC
>NW_010972622.1:118116-118729 GCF_000737465.1 Haliaeetus leucocephalus
CGCACCCCGCAGCGCCCCGTCTGCCCAGCCGAGCCCCGGGGGGGCACCTGGAACTGCCCAAATTCCACCCAAAACTTGAGCCAAAGGCGCGGTATTGACCCAGCAACTCTTGCATCGCCTTTACTAAATTCCCTAAACCCCCCCAGCTTTAGGATTTGCTGTTGGCACACCTACATACATGTTTTTAAAGCACTTCAATCTTTTTTTCTTTTTTTTTTCCTTTGCTATTTTTCCTCCAGCAAGCCCCCCCACCCTTTTGTTTTACCACGCCACCGTGTCGGGGATGCGACGCTTGATAAAAGGCGGAATTATTATTAATTTTTTTTTTTAGCCCTTTGATTTTTTTTCTCTCCCCCCCACCCAAGCCGGAGGAGGGGGGGGTCCGTGTAGACGGCTGGAAAATATTGATTTGGAAGGGGAGCGACATTTTTCTGCCGTGTAGAGGCCTGCTTCGGAGGCACCAGGCGAACCACAACTGGTGTAAATAGGCAACCGCAAAGCCCAGCCTGCTCAGATGGGCTCCTCCACATTAAACCCTGCAAGGAGCCGCCTTTCTGCTCCTCTTCTCCTTATGGAAAGAGAGAGATAGAGTCTTTTTCCCTCACCCCCCTCC
>NW_010972622.1:118747-127081 GCF_000737465.1 Haliaeetus leucocephalus
CCCCCCTCCCCCCCGCCTCAAACTCCAAATTTCAGCTCCTAGGGCCATGTACGCACCGCAGTCCTGCAGCCAGAAAAATTAGGAAGAGAAAATATTTTGCCGCAATTTTTCCTTCCCATTTCCCTCTGTACCCGCACATTTCCAGGGACAGCACCACTTTAATTTTTTTTTCAGGTATTTCTGCTCCTTAATTTAATTTTAATTGAGGAAAATAAAACAAGGCGGGGGGGAGTGGGGTGTGGAGGGGAGGGGGGTCTCACTCCCTGCCTCTTTAATTTATTTATTTTTTCTCCCCCTGGCTGGATGCGTGTCTGTCTGCCCAAACAACACAAAGGTTGTAATACAACCGGATGGAAGGGAAATTACTTTATTCACTTTACAAACCACCAATAAATTTTATAACAGGTAGTTAAAAGTTACGAGGGGGGAAACTACGACCACAACAGCTTCCCGAGCACAATGGAGATCCCATTTTCCAGAGAGCAGACAAGATAATAAATTCCATAATGTGAAGAGGAAATTTTGATCCTGGCAGGCAGAAAGTAACCTGGGCGCACATTTGCTAAGGAGGATTTCGGACGATCGTTTCGCTCCTTCCATCAGCCCCCCCTCTATAAAACCCCCTCCCCTCTCCCAATATTAGCGAGCGTATTTTCGGGGGAGGATAAAAGAGCTGTGAATTTGAGGGGGGGGGTAAGTCTGGGAGGAAAAAATAGGACGAGCTAAAAAAAAGAATAAATGGGGCAGAATAGCCTTTTTTTTTGCACATCTAGCTCACAAAGTTTCCCCTACCTCCGCCCCCGCGCATCTTCCTCCCCTCCCTCCTTTCTCGCCTCCATCCGCGCAAAAAAAAATTTAATGCCCGAGAAATTCGTTGTCTCTCAAATATAATCCGTGCCCATTTCGGAGTATAAAATCTAAACGAATTTTTTCGCCTAATGGCTGCATTATCGCACGGCGGCGGCTGTGATTAGAATAATAAATTAAGGGAAAATAAGCAATATGCTCAAACTCAGCTTTTCGAGGAATTATATTTTTCACAAATCACAAATGGAGATCCGAAGGAAATTTGATTGGCTAATAAAAAGCCTGGAATAGGACGATATTTCTTACTTCAGGCGGGTAGATGAGTCTAATTTCAGTAATACCGAAGCTATGATCATTTCTGAATAAGCCACTTTGTGGAGAGCGAATCTTCTTTCAAATTACTTTCCCCCATAAAATGGTCTCTTCTCTTTTTCTCTTGAAATGATGGAGTGATTACAGAAATAACTGGATGTCATCTGAAGATGCGACTCTCTTGTGTTGACTACAGAACATAAACATTTACCCCCAAACTAACTGCTGCGGCTGTAGTTTCAATAATTTAACTCCAGACCCTTTTGATAGATAAATGTCATTCTGTAGTATTCGTTCGGATAAAACTACTTAGATTTGTGGATTTAAATATGATGGATAGAGTGCGGATGCAGCTTCTTTTTTTTTATTATTATTATTTTTAAACACTTTGATAAGTTCTCCCTCTCCTTCCCCCCTCGTTGGGAGGATATTTTCTATGCAAAGCCTTTAACGCGATTTTTTTTTTTTTTTGAAGTAACATAACAGAAAATATTTTCTTTTCACTGATTTCTGCGGATTTTTTCATCGCTGGAATGAATGAGCACACATCCATCCTATGATAGCGAACGAGGGGGGGACAAAAAAAAAAAATCCCTTGTTGTAAACGCTGGATAAATATCCCCCAAGAAAAAAGCTCTGTTAGAATAAACCGCTCTGTTTTATGACTAATAAAACTGCTTACCTTCCATGCCTGCCCTCGACATGGAAAAGTCTAGAATAAACCTGATTGGGGTTTTTTATGTATTTCTTGGGAGATTAACGCTGGTTAACGAGGACATTCCAGGCTCTGCAGCGAGGGGCAAAGCTGCCTGTATTGGTATTTTGTGCAATTCGGGAGTGGGCACCCACGGGAGCTGCGCACACGCGCTGCACACGCAGACGCTCAGCCCCATCCCCGCGCAGGATCCGACCCCGCTGATGCCATTTTCGGGGCATTTCTCCCCCCCCCCCAACCCCCATTTCGCCCTGGCGATGCAGGGGGGTGCGACCCACGCTGCAAATATGAGGGGAAAAGGGAGAAGAAGTGGGTGCACCCACCCGAGTCCCGTTTTCCTGCGCGCCGCACAAGTTCGGTATTTCTCCTTTTTTTTTTTTCCTTTTTTTTTTTTCCCCTCCAGCCCTCCTGGGCAGAGTCCAGCAATTTCAAGCCCTGAGGCATTTAAATCCTTTAAGCTTGGTGGGTTTTGGGTTAAGAATGTCTGAAGCCCACAGAGGAGCCTCCAGACACAGCTCAGCACATCAGGCTGCGTGTGAGGAGCCTTGTGCTTCCTTATCTACAATATCTGGGTAAACATCCCGTCTACTTCTGCATCCCTGGGCTCTAGATGATGTAGTCCATTTATCAGCAGGGGGAAGAAAAAAAAAAAGGGAAAAAAAAAAAAGAGAGAGTGATAGACCCGGTTTTACAGATCAATAGACCTCGTTCAACGAAATGAGGCTGGTGGTAAGAGAAATATTGAGAAAGTTCATCTCCCATCCGAGAGGTAGAAGAGAAACGTGAAGGTATGACCGCCAGGTTTTGCTGTAAATAAAATAAAATAAAATATAATAAAATAATATTATAATAATGATAACAACAACCGGAGTAGTAAAACAAAAGGATGTGTTACGTTGGGGATGGTGTCCATGGGGAAGAAGCTATGAATATGAGGAGGGGGGGAGTAAAAGGGACTTTGACGCGGGGGGGGGGGGAATATAAATAAATAAACCGCTTTCTTGCCAACTTCTCTCTCTCTTTTTTTTTTTTTTTGGCGTCTTTCACGCTGTTTTCCCATAGGGAAAAGTGTTGCCCCAGAGCCCCGAGCCCGGCTGGTGCCCAGAGCTCTGCCGCGGGGTTCGGGCAGGTTTTCAGGCACACACCTAACACCGCTCCAGTCTCCCAGTTTCCCCCGAACCAGCGCCTGCCAGCGCCGGATCGCACCCAGCACCGGGGGGACCGGCGGCTCCTGCCCGCCAGCCCAGCCCCAGCCAGGGGAGGGTTTTTCTGGACCCCAGAGCCAGGCGGGACCAGGGGGTTTGCACTTTCCAGACCTTTCAGATGGCATTTCCCAGCTGGGAGAAGTGAAAAATTCCAACCGCACACCCTGTATGCACTTTAATCCCCCCACACACCCCCTTTCCCACCCCACGAAGAAGCCTTTCCCATAGCAAAGAAAGACTGAAGAGTGCCGGAGTCATGGCAGTACTCGATTTTCTTCTTCTTCTTTTGGCGGACCTACAGCTTCAGTCAGACAATTAGCAGCAACATTGCCATTTTTAATGAGCATTTGCCATTTTTAATGAGCATTTGCCATCGCAGCGGTGACACGAGCCCGCTCAGGCTGTGGGCAGGGAGGCGGGAGGGGGAATCCTCCCCCCGCCCGAGCCACCTCCGCTGCTGGTGGTTGAGCCAAGATGTTCTGATTTCCTCCCAAATAAAGATGAGCCTTGGTTTTTGAAGCGTGCCAAAGATGATTTGAAGGATGAACTATTAGTCAGAGCCCACTCGGAGCGACGTGTACGTGTTTCAAATAGAGACATAGCACTGTAGGCAACGCAGTCCTTTTAAAATCTTTTATTATTATTATTATTATTATAATTATTATTATTTACGTAATGTCTCACGTATACAATACAAATCCACGGTGTCCAGAAATTTTTTTTTTCTTTTTCTTTTTCTGGCGGTAATTGCTACATTCAGAGTTTGAACACGCAGAACTATGCTTTTACATAAAACAAATGACGATTTTTTTTTTTTTGTTTCGAGCATGTTGCATTAACAGATAAGTCAAGACAAATAGATAACTATACATTCAGTGCAATTTAGTTCTACACTACTTTATAAGCACAATAAAATAATACAATACTGTGCGTTCTCAACTAGGCAGTTTCAGTTGTTGGGATTTTTTTTTCCAAGAAAATAAGCAGCAACAAACGACAATAAAACCGCATTACAAATACTTTCAAAGCATGACTCCTTCTATAGGTAGTGATAAAGTACAATACAAGGTTGGTTGGGTTTTTTTATTGTATTTTTATTATTATTTTCTGCTACTTAGTAGCTTGCATCAGGGCAAAAACACAGCTTTCTCTCTCTTAAATAAATTCTGACCAAGTAAAATTTAGGATATGTAAGCCCCTTGTTGATAATAGATTTGATAATTATTGCAGGTTTTCCCTTTAGGTAGTACATGAAGAATTTCGAGTGCTCACACAGGCAAAGGGTAAACAGCGCCTATAGAAATAAGGAAGGGGTTGGGTTGCGTATTTTGGCCTATCAAGGTATATACAAGCCTCAATCCTATAGAAATGGGGCGGGGGGGGGAATATGAGGGGGGGGTGTGTGTGTTTGCGGGCGCTACCAGGTATGCTCACCCTCCAAGCTCCTCTTCTTATCTGGCAGGGGCTGCAGGAATGGCCCCTCCGAGGGAATTGATAAATGGCTGGTAGGAATGGAGATCTCCACAGATAGACAGACACTACACAAACAAGCTAAGGAAGCTGGAAGCACCCTCGCACTTCCCCTAGGGTCATTCGGGGGAGGCAAAACCAAGCTTAAAACAAAACAAAAAAGAAAAAAAACAAACCAAAACAAAAAGGCAAAGTCAAAGCTGTTCACATAAATACATATTCTGCACCCATCCGTGTGTGCAGCTTCGCAGGCGGGAGCGGAGGGAGCAGGGGACGAGCAGTGACATTTGCTTCCAGGCTTGGTTTAGGGGGGTTGGGGGTGGTCTTGCTTTGCTGGATCTTTTAATTTTTTCTTTTTTTTCCCCTGCTCTTGCAGTCAAGCCAACTATGTATTTATTGAACTAAAAACGCAGCTATTAGAAAAAAAAAGGGGGGGGGAAAGTAGGGGAAGTTTCTATGACAATAAAAAAGGCTACAACTGTTTGACAGGTAGTTACTGCTGTGTGAGCCTCTCCATTCTATACTCTATAAAAGCAAATGACCGTCGTAAACATCTCGATTTATCATCTGCCATAAAACGAGACTTCAAGGGGCTGAGAACTCAGTCCTTGCTTTCTTCTTTTTCCTCCTCTTCTTTTTCCTCTTCTTCATTCCCTTCTTCTTCCGTTTTCTCCTCGTCCCTGGCCCCCGGCAGCTTATCTTTATTGTTTTCTTTTTTCCACTTCATCCTCCTGTTCTGGAACCAGATCTTCACTTGTCTCTCGGTCAGTCCCAGGGCGTGAGAGACCTCAATCCGCCGCTTCCGTGTCAAATACGGGTTGAAGAGGAACTCCTTTTCTAACTCCAGGGTCTGGTACCGGCTGTAAGTTTGTCTGCCACTGCGTCTTCCGGGAGCTGTAGGACACAAACATCAAATAACTTCTTAATTCTCCCCCTTTGGAGGCTCTGCTCCCCCTCCCCATGCCCCCCTCGCCTCAATTTTCCTAGAGAAACTGCTGCCCCCCCCCCCCAAAAAGCCCCTTTCAACCCTTAGCATATAAAAGGCACTAAAGGAAAGTCGCTGGGTTATTATTAATAATCATAGGGCTGATATTGCTATTAATCCTGATAGCCAGCTGCCCTTCCCTGGCTCTTCCTGGGGAGTGTTCAGCTCTGGCTGCTTGGCTGGGTGCAGGGAGGTGTGTGTCAAGCTCATTCACAAAAGAGACCTTTCCAGTTTCCTAAAAGGTGATTCTGGATGGTGAGTCCTGGTGGGCAGCTCCATTTTAGAAAAAATGTGTGTTTTCCTATGAAAGGTGCATTGTTCGCCATAAAATCCTCTCCAGCCTTTCTCCTTCTCCCCATTCCTTTTTCTTTCTTCCTTTCTCTTTCCTTCTTTCCTTCTTCCTTTCCTTTCCTTTCTTTCTTTCCTTCCTCTTTCTTTCCTTTCTTTCTTTCTTTCCTTTCTTTCATTCATTCTTTCTTTCATTCTTTCTTTCTTTCCCTCTTTCTCTCCCCCTTTCTTTCCTTCCCTTTTCCCCTCTTTCTCTCTCCTTCTTTCTCTCTTCCCCTCAAAATGCCCAACTCTTGTTTCCTTTTCCAAAGATTCTTCCTAAAATACAGGCTCAGGGTCCTCCTATTAGCTAATATTTACGCCCTGAGAATTTGAATCTTCTATTAAATCCCCTCTCCCTGTCCTTTCGGTTAGGGCTGTGTGTCTGTAAAGCACACACAGACAGAGGTGGGTATTTGCCTGTGCAAACACAGAGATTGTATTTAAAACAAGTCAATGGACATTTGCAGCAATAGCCAAAAAGGAAAGAAAGAGGACTGAGGTATGTGCAGCTGAGCCCCTGCACTTCCTTCTGCACGGTCCCTTCTTAATGAGAAAAACAATCTATTTGCAAGAAAAAAATATGCTCCAGTTTGAAATGATTGCATCCTTGAGACTACCTCTAGGTCAAAGCTTAGATAAATAACGTGTTTTCCTCTGCGTCTATCTCCCAGCCTCTGGGCCACATCCTCTCTACATTAGCCAGAACTCCTTTCCATTTTCTGTTTTTTGTTGTTAAATTTTGGTGGAGGTGGAGGGGGGGACTTTGGGGCTCTGATTGTCCTTAAAATTAACACTAACCTTCACATGTTTTGAATTAACAAGGCTTCTAGACAACCTTGGTCCTTAGGTGGGGGAAACTTGTACTTTGAAGTATTTCGGTTTCTGTGCAATTATCTGGACTTCACATGAGCAAAGTTCCATTCAGCCCAAATTATTTTGAATTTCCCACCCCCTTTTTTTTAACCCAAGACAGCAGACTGTTCTCCTCCACCCCACCCCATAGCTCTGAGCTAAGTTTCCTTTTCTGTTTAAACTTTTATCTCTAGGCTTTAAGAAACAGATGTAAAGTATTAGTAATACTTATACAAGTTCCCACCTTTCAGGCTTCGTCTCCAAGCGGTTATGAAAGGCTATATGACATTTTAAAGAGCAGTGTATTATCAACATGCAAATAACCTCGTGGGAGCTGTATCTTATTGCCTATCCTCAAGGCAAGCAATAAAAAACAAGTTTTACTTTATTGTGATTTAAGCCTTTTGCAGGGAATCACCTTGCTGGCTCTCTAGTAACTGCTGTCTTGTTTGCTTTCAAAGGTCTTCCTAAAAAGAAGAAACATTAGCACAAAACTGCTCATTTCTTTCATATCTTACATCTACGCCTCTTATATTTATATTTTTACATATATATATATGTATGCATACGTGTGTATGTGCATGTTTATATATCTATACATATGTTTGTGCTTGTATATGCATACATATATATATAGATAGACAGACAGAGAGAGAAAGAGAAAGAGGGAGGAGAGGGGGAGAGAGAGAGAGAAAGAGAGAAAAAAATAAAGGAAAACATTTAAGGAGGAGGAAAAAAAGGTCCTAACCGTGAGGTCTCATCCATGGGAACATGAGACTGGGAGACGAATTTTGATTTAAATGCCCTTGTCCCTCGCTAGAGTTACTGTTGGAAGACGATTTACAGTCAGGATATTGTACAACAGTCGTCTCTTGCTGAGCACCATAAAGCGATTGCCTCGGTAGAGCTTCATATCCATAGAATTTAGAAGCGTCTCCGTGACACGCCAAGGCGCATGGGTTTTGCTGGTATCCAGAGTTGGAGATGCTGGAGGTTCCGTGGTGGAAAAACTCTTGGACGTGGTGTGAAGGGTGCTGGAAGGTGGGAGCAGTAGTGCCCGGACCATACACGAGAGCATGGCTCCTGCTAACACTTTGTGGAAATCTGCAGTCGTAGTAAGTTGGCTCCAGCGATTCACCGCCTTTGTACTTGGAAAAGAGAGGATTTACAAAGTAGGAACTCATGACCCTCGCATGCAAAAAAAAAAAAAAAAAAAAAAAAAAAGGAAAAAAAAAAAAAAAAAAAAAAAAGACGGCTTTAATTCTAGATTAGTGCGAGATTGTCCCTGGACTGTCTCAAGTCCTGCTTTTTAGTGGCTTTTTTTTTTTTTTAATGCGATCTCAAAGGCGTTTCATGGTGCCTCTGTGTGTCTGTACGGTTGGTTCTCGGTGCTCTTGACTTCTCTTGTAATCTGTCGGTAGGTAGAGCTCTCTCTCTCAATTTCTCTGTAACTCTGCTCCTTCCCTTTAACACCACAGGCAAATTCCTCAAAATCCCGGTGGCAAATTCCTCAAAATCCCGGTGGTGTGGTTTTTTTTTTTTTTTCTTCTTTTTTTTTTTTTTTCCCTCCTCTCTCCCCTCACACGCGATATGTACACATCCCTCCGCCACGCTGAGACAGCCTGCCAGCCAAATGACAGCGTTTTGGGGCGCTTTTT